>NC_087200.1:215253068-215294627 GCF_015104395.2 Macrobrachium nipponense
TGTGTTAAATTGCTCCTGCTTAAAGGATTTATCTCGTGGCAATAACCATAAGATATTCAAATACCTTAGGGCTTATAGAAAGAGATTAAGAAAATTCTGGTAGCTTTGGGATTTGAGAAGAAATTCCAATTCTAAAAACTCTTTACACTATGATTTTAGGCGAACTTTCTTATTCTTATCGTAAGATTTTAACCTTTTTTGGGTTCGTAAGATTAGTGGTACCTTATGATTTTGCCGAAGTCTTTAGAATATTCTCCTCCTCTTAGATAAAACAGTTTTCAAATGCATATTTGCAGATTGGTTTTATGTCTTTTTTATTCAATAAATATGAAGGGTTAGGAGGAAAGTTACTAACATATCTTCAGTTCCAAAATATGAAAATGATGAAATTTTGGTTTCATGTTTTATTATAAACACACACACACACACACACACACACACACACACACTCACACTGAAAGGTTAGTTGTTATTTAAACGAAGGAAAAAGAAACACATAATCCTCCAGAGTTTCATGATATAAAGTAAAATAAACGAGGATACGTACCACTCCCACGTCCTGTCTTCTAACCGAATATTTCATCTTGCAAAATCTTCTAATAGCGTGCCATTACTAAAGATAAGTGCACTGTTGTCATGACCTTTGGAAAAAAGAGAATAGCGTGATCATTATTAAGAATTGCAGCGACGTAAAGTTGAAATGTCTTTCTAAATGAAGAATTACCATCCAGGAATGTAAAATGTCACCTGATTCAAAGGCAAACCGATTGGCTTTCAAAGCTAAGCTAATATTCTCTCTTGTTCTGAGTGAAGATTTTTATTCTTTCTTTTATATATATATATATATATATATATATATATTATATATAATATATAGATGAGAATATATTATATATTGTGTATAGCTATATAATGTATTAATATATATATATATATATATATATATATAATATATATATATATATATATATATATATTACATAAATATACGTATATATACATATACATATATATACCTATACATATACATTCTTTACATATACATATTGCTACATATACATATACATATATATCATAACAATTATACACTATAATATATTACATTATACATCTAACATTATTATTATATCTATTATATATATATATTATAATATATATATATATATATATAATTATATACTAATACATACTAACATTATACATCTATATAATATATAACCTATTATTATATAAATATACATAATATATATATACATATATATATTATATACATATATAATATATATACATATATAATAATACATATATATATTACATATATATAAATTATTACATATACTATATACATATACTAATATAACATTATATCTATACATAATAATATACATATATATATATATACATATATTATTAATGATATATTATTACATATATTATATATCCATATATATATATATATATATATATTATATATAATATATACAATATATATATATATAATATATATAATATTATTCTAATATTATATATATATATATAATATTATATTATATAATATATATATATATCTATATATATATATATATATATACTAATATATATATATATAATATATATATAATAAAATCTTCAGGGGGTACCATGATACATTAGTAGATTGCCATAGTTTATTAAAAAACGTTTCGCACACAATTCTCGGTGCATCATCAGTCTGTGAACAATAAAAGTAAATACATTATAAAAAGGAATTCACAAAATTACAAGGTAATTAAAAAATTAATGGTTTAAAAAGAAAAGCAGAAGTTAAAAGTTAAAAATACGTTAAAACCCTGTAAAAAGAGAGAGAGAGAACTGAGACACCAACCATCCAAGGCAAAAGACGAAGAAGGAATAGCAAAACCTGACGTCCCAAACAAAAAGTCAGTTATGCCAAATACAGAGGGGAAGCCGTGGTGTGATTGTTCAAAGAGGGAACTAGCCTTTTGATAAGTAATGACTCCAAAGTAGTTAGATGATCTGGGTCCTTTTGTATATCCAATAATAGAGAAGTGCTGTTTCAAGACCTCTATTTTGCATATAGCAGCATGATTTTAATGTTAGAAAACTTGGTTGCTTAATTCTCTGGCCTGTACGAAAACTGAAACCCATGTGGCTGCAATATCTCACTTGCAATAGCCTACGAGTAGATCCGATGTAAGAGCCCGGACATCCAGGGCATGTGAATTTATATACAACATTAGAATCTCATGAAGGATTGCAAGCGATCTTTACAACTGAAAAATGAACCTATCCTGCATGGATTATTAGAAATTAAGTTTTAACTGAAGACAGGGAATTTCTTGTTCAATGATCTGTGTTAGTCTACCGGAGAATTTTGTATCAAACACAAAAGGGATGGAAGCAAAGAACAGTTTCTTAGGAACATCAAAGTTGGGCAACGGGTGGCTGGAGAAATTTGGGTTAAAAGTTTATTGATAACTCTAAGAACTACGTCTTTGGGATAGGAATTTTTTTCTGAAAAAAACCAAATAATAAAATATTTTCATTTCATGGAAAGTTGGCCAGCTAGACGAATATTTTATGCTCTATGACAAGAGTATAATTGTGTTTAATTTGAAGGTTCTTTTGGCATGAACTATAATAGTTGTTAGCTAAACCTGTATAGTCTTTTTTCTATAGACAGCTGTTGTGAATTCAGAATTACTTCTTGTAATATTGATATCGAGAAATGGCAAACTGTCTCTGTTCTCCACCTCCATCGTAAACTGAATATTTGGGTGTTGCTGATTAATATATTCCAGAAACTGTGTGCTTTGCCAAGGGTACTTAAAAAGAGCAAAAGTGTCGTCTACATATCTCCTGTAGTATGCTGGTTTAAAGGAAGACTCACATTGATTTAAAAATTTTGTTTCTAAGTCACACATAAAAAAATTTGCAAAAATGGGGCCTTGAGGGGATCCCATAGCAACTCCATCGACCTGCGAATAGAGTTGCTGGTTAAAAACAAACATGGAGTCTTGCACAGCAAGTTCCAGAAATTGTTAAAAATAGCCCTATTAAAACCGTAAAACAGAGTATCATTGCTGATAAAAATCTTGTTTAAAATAATATCAATTGTTTCATTTAATGGTACATTAGTGAAAAGTGATTCAACATCGTAACTGACCATAAAATAGTCACCATCCTGGTTGATAATTTGTTGTTGAAAGTCGTACCCGTTTTTTAATGTATATTCATTAATACTACATTCAGAGAGTAAACCAGCTAAATACTTAGAGATCGAGAACGATGGGCTATTGTAGGCGGCCATAATAGGTCTGGACAAGGGTATTTTGGTTATGTATTTTTGGTAGACCATATAAAATACTAAAGGAAGAACCCGTCAACAAAAAGTTTTTGATAGATAGCATCATCTATAATATTCATTAGATGATGAGTAGACTGAGGAAATTATGGTAAAGATCCTTTCCCAAGGAATCAACGCCGAGGAGAGCGGTCACCCATCAACGGCTGTCCAGCCCTAATGTTGCTTAACTTAACTTAACCAGTCCATTGACGACCAAACCACTCTGCCACGGTGCCACATATTATTATTAATTTTATTATTATTATTATTATTATTATTATTATTATTATTATTCATCTAAAAAGTAATGGTAATAATAATTACCCATCAGCTTTTTCCCACCATACAAATATCAATCCAACGTCAAGTTTCAGTGGAAATTTGAACTACGTCTCTTACATTGTAAGGATCTTCACTCATGCATCTAAATTAACATAAATAACATTTCATTGGTCGAAATATGGAGAATGGGAAGATATAAGTTTTACCTTCTTTAGTCTTTCATGAATCAGGGATGCCTATGTTAGACGGTTTTCTACTACGGTATTTACTCAATAGATTAAGCTGAGATAATAGAAATAGATTCATATTTATAATGAAAGACACAGGTCATTTACTTTGTGTGGTCTACGGGGCATTTTCCTTAATATAAACTAAGGGGATCATTTCATTATGATTTATGCTACTGAGGTATAATTTTGTACGAGGCTCAAAAGGTATGTGGTTTATATATAATATACATGTCACTATGTCTCTTATTTACGTTAATATCATTATTCCAATGCGTTACAGTCTATCCTGATATTGAAAGTTTCGTGTAACAGAATCCACCTTGTAAGGAAATGTGATTCGGAAAAAATGGAAACACGTAAAAGGATTTTCATTCAAAATTGACATTTATCTTACTTTTCCATTTATAATACCAATAGGGAATATAATAATTTTTGTTCTATGTCTAAAAGGTTAACAATAAAACTGAGTGTTAGGACATTTGTCTTTGATGAATTTTCATATCATAATAATTTGATGGTAAATATGCAGCCTCTTACTACAGCAGACTTTATCCTGCCTATGCACAGACTAAATATCTTTGTAAGAAATTTGTGTATCCCAATGAGCTCGAATGCAAATATCATTCTCTGCTTCTAGTAAACATTCGGTCAACGTAAAACTTTCAAGAACCGGGTTTGTTTTCCCTCACTGGAAACGGTACAGTCCGAATGCCAACCTTTTAGGCTTTAGAAGAATGAATTCGCCGTCAATGTACCACTTTATATGTTATTTAAAAGTTGAAGATAATAAATTATTACAGCTTGTCTCTTATACTTCTAAATTGTCATGATAATCCTTGTATACTACTCATTGATAAGACGAAATTCTAACTTTTTTTTTTGCTTACATCTTTGGACACGTTGCAGTCAGAATGACGAACTTACCAGGTTTTTGACGAAAAAAAAAAAAAACATGTAAATGTATATACCAAGTTAGAAATAACAAATGATTAATTTTCTCTAAACTGAACTTTTAAATTGTCCTGATAATCGTTGCATATTTCACCATGATAACAGGAAATTCTTACTTTTATGTTGGTATTGTTTACATTCCTTGGACCCCGTGCTGCCAGAAAAGCCAAGTTGCCATGTTTTAGACGAAGAATAAACACGTAAATGTACCACTTTATGTATTATTCAACATGCAAAAAATTAAAAAAAAGATATTCTTACAGTTTTAGTTAACCTTACAATCGTTGTATATTTCTCAGTGAAAGAAAGTAAATTCTTACTTTATTTCTTGTTGTACTCCTGGATCTACGTGGCGTTCTGTTGGACGAAGGCATTTTCAGTGGAGGTGAAACTGATCTTCACTTCAGATTATAAACTTCTTATTGACCGCATACTAGTTTAAAAATTTTTTAAATGTAAGGAACCGATATTCTAATAAAACCTTACTCTAGTCTTTGCAATGCACGTGGGGGCCCCCTAGTTAACGAAAAAATTAAATAAAATATAAACAAATATCTGAGACCATTACTCCCCACGCATCAAATGCTGTCGTCCATCAATAGATGGCGTCAGCTCCTCTTTTTTGAGCACAAAATACTTTGAAATTCTCTCACTAGGAGAAAAGACTAGGTAGTGGCCACCTATCAAAATACGATAATCTAATGGATAAAATTGGGGGGGGGGAATTAGAATTTGAAATTTTGCTCATTTTCTTGCAGTTTTAAGAGCTAGAGATAATTAATGCAATCTGAAATTTATATGACCATTCAATAATAAATTATTGCATACGTGATTTACATGATATACCTGCATTTAATTGTTAAATTTTTCAGTCATTTATATGATCATTCTGGTTACTCATGTAATCAGTGTGGTTGCATAATCTAGTATGCAATGGATTTACTCCGTCTTCTGAATTATAAAGAAATTCTCCAATTATTGCAAACATACTTAACACTGAATGTGCTTCCTACAAGCTTTTGCAAACGTCAAGAAAATTATGCTGATGTTGAATTTCGAGTAGGTATAGGGATAAGAGGGCTTATTATCTTTCGTTTTGGGCAAATATAGATGTAATCAAGTGTTAAACACTAGATTTGGGTTTTTGTACGAAATTTTCGTTCAAAATATGATTTGATTTTTCCACCACATGAAAGTCTTGTCATCTGGTGTATCCACCTATTATAACCAAGTTGAATGAACACAGAGAGAGAGAGAGGATCGAGAGAGAAAGAGATGAGAGAGAGAGAGAGAGAGAGAGAGAAGGGGGGGGGGGGGGTATACTTAATACTTATGCAACAGGTACTTCTGCTTTCTCTTTTAAATAATCACCATTTACGTCATAGCCACATATACAATGTGTTTGTATAATTGCATTCGAGGAAAGGGTAAAGTGTTTTACCGGTCCTGATAAAGAAGAGACATTATTATTATTATTATTATTATTATTATTATTATTATTATTATTATTATTATTATTATTATTACCATAAAAAACCACCAGCTTATGCAAGAGTAGTTGTGTCCCGATTTAAGCAAACACGGAAACCGCATAAAAGGTCACCTCGTCCGCCATTCTTTTCATTAGTTTTTTCACCCAGATATCTCCTTCCTTATTTGACTTGCATTCAGCGACAGTCCCTCCAATCCAGAAGAATTAGAAGACAAAACTCATACTCCTTTTATGGTTTTAACGAAAGCTCGAGCAGCTACTTTTGCTTATGTTACATTTTTGGGAATTGTTGACAGCCAAAATCCATAAATGAAACACCACGTTCTAGAAGGCTATGACTTCGGGAATATAAATATTATTCCTTTTTCATGTTTGCTTTTTACGTGGATGGGAAAGTTGTCAGTATAAACCTGTCTGGGAAGAGAGCAAAATATTTTACAAGAATCTTTGATATGAATATATGACTGCAGATCAGTTAACTTGATCTGTGATAGCAGGGTATTGGTTCATTTGTGTTTGAAAACATTTCTATTTGGCGTTTACTTGCCTGGGTAATATAGAAATTTTCTCTGCTTCGTGGGAGGACACCATACACACACACACACACAAACAAACAGAGAGAGAGAGAGAGAGAGAGAGAGAGAGAGAGAGAGAGAGAGAGAGAGAGAGAGAGAGCGAGCGTTGATGAAAAAGAATCTTCATTTATTCTGAATCTATCTAAACATGCATCGAACTCTTACTAAATCGGAATCATTAGTTGGGTAAGTATACAAATATTAATTAAATTTTGCTTAGAAATACGTAAGCAAAATCTCTCTCTCTCTCTCTCTCTCTCTCCTCTCTCTCTCTCTCTCTCTCTCTCTCTCTCCTCTCTCATAGTACGTTTTTGTCGGAGATATCTAGAGAATAAAAGACATGTATACAAAAGAAAGATATAAACGCGCAGTTTCTCAGTACCATCTTTGAAATATTTCAACACATCTGCCCTCGAGACTTGACCCAGGAGCGAGCTAATGATAACCGAAGCAGACAAAAGACTTAACAAGTTTCTTTACTGGACCTATCAAGTCTCTCGCTTTCCTAATCTTACCACTTAAACTGACGGCTCGAGCATTACCAAATGCAACCAGAAGGTAGAGAATTCTTGCAAATATTTGAGACGCAAATTAAAGATTCAAATAGCAGTTATTCCAAAAGTTTAATCAAAATGGACAATAAAAGTGTATCAAACAAGCGGGTAAATAGGTAGGTAAAAGAGGTTATGTACACGAAATATACGTGAGGAATAATGGTCTCAGAAGAAATATATGGGTTTGTTTTTTTAAACCAGGGGGATCTTGGACATATATCAATGTTCTTTTTTTTCAGGTTTTTTATTAGTTGTTACTAGAATATTTTAAATATAAGTTCTAAAATATGTATAATAGTTTCTATAAATTCAGGCGCATCTTATTACAATGTCATAACTTTTGTACATTAATGGAAATATCAATAAATCTCCAAATTCCCTGAAAACTTAGGTACAAGATTTTCGTTTCAACGGAACTTAATGACACAGAACTTACAGTAACGAGTTGAGTAATTGTACCCAAATTACTCTCCATGTGAACAAGTTGACACATAGCACCTGAATAAGTGATATGCATCTTGACTAAGTCCAGGAGCTTAAGATTCTTCGTCTAAAAGCAAAGTTACTAATCATTAAGATCAATGTTATGAGTTCAGTAAGGGTAAAGACAACTTTCTTATCCTCGGGATAATTATACTTTAGTCAATACTATAAACAATGAAGATATTGTTTGGTAGTGATAGATAAGAAATATAAGCACAGCTTTCGCAAGACGATTCGAAGAGGAGTTTACTTTCATACTGATCAAACAGTGACAGAAGTTAATTAAAAAGGTTAAATCCACCTCATCAAGTCATTATGTATTACTTCTTATACATGAAATATTATGTTCATCGGATTTCCATAGGAATAAGTCTGAATATAATTCAGGTAATAAATCTATGAAAAAGACTAAAATTAACAGGATTCATTCCAATAAACTTATTAGTGAATGTAACATTAGTCCTATTCTACTGAATCTGAGGAAAGTGTAATTGAAAGAGGCCTCAAATTAATAATATGTAATTCCAGTGTTCATTAGTCCAAGGGTTTAATTCCACCATTCATGATCGCATATATTAATTCCCACCTATGCATCAGACGAGAAAGTTTTATTAGTTTCTCTTCAGAAAGGACCATCGTTGGGATAACAGCCTTCAGACACCTGTGCCGAGGAACAAATGCCAATACCTCCGACCACAATTGAAAGCACTCGAAAACTCCATATTCCAGTCAACATTAATGAAACGAGCCGCTTAACTCGGGACAATTCGTTTACCCAAGTTCCATCGGTTAGCCGCGTGTAAAATTGAAACACCAGAGACAAAAGGACCATCTAATATCAGCGTGTGAATGGAAGACTGGACACAAATCAGTTATAACGACGCGAGATCCGTAATGCTTCTGGACTCATAAAGTACAGTTTTATGCTGTCAAAGCAGCGTGCATTAACTTTATTGTTTTTGGGAAAGTTTTGGATTGTTCGAATTTTGTGAAGGTATTTCATAATTACACATTAACCTTATATATGAACACTCACTTGTTTAATACTGAAAATTCTTTCCATATAGTTAATATGTCAAAATGACTAATAAGTGTGCTTCTTTACGTGAACTTAAAATATGAAAAACTACCGTTTATAGCATTACAAATATTTTCAGTATACTTTGTGTTTCTTACTCTGCATGTTTATTTTGTTTATATATTTACCTTCATATCCTCAATCGTCTCTATTTGATCATTCGTCTTTCAAATATTGAAATGTTGTTCTATGTAAAATACGTTTGCATGGATGTGATTATTATGTTATCTGTTCCAATTCATTATTTGAGCGTTTTCAATAATAATAATAATAAATAAACGTACTACAAAATAATTACTATTAATCACTTCATTAGATTATACAAATAGATCTGACAGAACGACAGAACTTTATTGCATATTCAACGAACTCTACTTATCAACAGATCATCTCCTGTGGCTTCATTTTTGAAAGCTTTTGTCAATTTTCCTTTTTAGTAAGCAAAATTCATAATGTTTATTGCTTTAGAGCAAAGTACGTGATTTAGCACGAGATTGAAAATAACACAGAAAACCATTGTAATTTATTTATAGAAATACATCTAAGAATGGGGAAACAGTATTAAGCAAATAAATTTCTCTCGTTTTATTTAATTTGTTCTGCGAAAGTGCTGCGACCTTCAATATTCAAAATAAAGATCAAACGTAAATTTTGGTTCTATTTATCAGCATTTATTACCTTGTGAATGTCCTATTGTTTTTAACTTATTGTAATTCCAAAATACTCTTATCAAAATATATGCAAATCAATTGTTTTTGTTTCCGGAATATTTTTCGAAGTTCAAAGTTCATTGCGTTACAGAACTTTTATTCAACACACCGACGTTCTACGTTAATTTCACTGTCTGAAAGTTGATAATCACAAAAGTAACATACGAGAGAGAGAGAGAGAGAGAGAGAGAGAGAGAGAGAGAGAGAGAGAGACTGAATAATAATGGATATGTAATTTATACATCGCCACATAAAATCCCGAGAGAGAGAGAGAGAGAGAAACTGTATGATAATGAGTATTTGATCTATTCAAGTGTACGTATTAAGTTGTATTTCTGGGGAATACTTTTCAAAAAAAATTATTTGTGGATAAATTCAGGAAACTAGCATAAAGAGCGATTAATGTGTAGAATATTGCTAATATATTTCTATCTTATGATTAATAACAGGAATGTTTTATACAGAATTTAAACTGTAATTTATTTAATAAAAAAACAACGTTTCGTAAATAAAGTGATTTGTGCGAGTAGTTATAAGCGAGAAGGTATTTTATATATATATATATATATATATATATATATATATATATATATAATATATAATATATATATATATATATCTGTGTGTATATATGAAGTGCAGTATAAAGAAAAATCATACCAACATAAACAAAAAATGTAGTTATAACTCATGAATTCAATTTAGTACAACCAACCTTTTCGAAACTCACCCATTTCTTCATCAACTGAAAAGAGAATATTAATTCAATATAGTAAAATCTACCGTTTCCGAGAATCACCTGCATACTTCACTCAACTGGAAAAGTGAAGCTTATCTTACCTCTGGCAGCGAAGGTATGAAAACAGATAAGGCTAAAAGTCACGGGACAGACGTGAGAGAAGAAGAGTTTAAATCTTAAGCAACACAATTTACCTCGGGAATAGAAGCTGCCCTATAGAGACTGTTTCCAAGTCCGCTCGACGTCGTTCCGGGAGAAAATTGACTTTGTTTAGTCAGGAGAGAGAGAGAATTTTAAAGCAAACATTTTGTTAGAGAGAGAGAAGAGAGTAAATGTTGCATTCTTCTCTCTCTCTCTTCTGTTCTCTCTCTCTCTTTCTCTCTCTCTATCTCTCTCTCTCTCTCTCTCTCTCTCTCTCCTCTCTCAGTATGGAGTACTTAACCGGCTGCTATTTCAGGACTAGAAGTCATATTGTAAGTACTTGAACTGCACTATTTGGTGGGATTCGGATATTTTATTTATAGTACTGTCATCCAAGGAAGTAAATTACAGTATGTATAAGCGCCCTTTTTGTAACAAAACACTCCAAACTGCTTGGAACCCCACCGAGGCAATAAAAAAAAATGTTTTTCGTTTTGAAAAGCATGTTGTTGTGATATGGGAATTATGCTTTCTCGTAAAAATTATTTTTGTTGCCAAAATGTGCATGTTTTTCATTGACGCATCGTAAACTTGACCTGAGGAATTGAGAATGCACTTTTCAAAGCAAACACTCAAATGAAAATATGACGTTGCTCTTTTATTGACGTAATGGGCTCAGCCCCTCAAAACCCCTTTTTTGCGTTGACAGAAAGACAGCTGGTCTTTATCAAAGGCCCTTGATTACCATACAAACGAGCGTAGATGCAGCCGGAAATTATTGCCAACATTTCTCGCAGCTTGGAAAACTGGGCCTTTACAACTCTTCCGTAGGAACCACATTTCACACTTGTGTGAATTTCAGTCCACGTTGGGATCCAGTGGTAAAAGGTTAGAGTTTTAGCTGGAATACGGAAGAATATAGCAATGACACGATTTTCTATCCCGAGTCCTGTCAAAGGACCTAGTGACTGGCTAGTTATCAATGGAAAGGAAAGGCCCTTTTGTATTGTAATTCAAACATGTATGCTTAAAAAATCACAGTAGATTGCACGTGACTTCATAAATAAGCGAATACCACGGGAAATGATAGACAGGAATCCAAGCGCTTTCGTCTTTATTCAGACATCGTCAAGGAGCTACTAAAGTACAATCGGAGAGGAAGGCCTCAGGCGGTACAAACAAGATCAGGAATACCAGATGGTTAATTATCAAAAGGGTAAAAATTAAAAGGGATAATCCAGGATTATCGGATATCACACGGTCACAAACTTAAACAGATTCTGACCCTAACCAAAATTACAAAGTATCTTTACAGTCCAAAAACATGTAAAAAACTGAATATATTAATTTTGTTGCTTATATTTATCTACAACTTTTTTCATTATGAAAGCATCAAGTTTAAATAAACCAAGACTTAAATTTAGAACATTTCTATTATTTGACTTGATAAAACAAGATTCAATGATATTCCTTTTAACTGTGTCATTACATGGGACTAAGGCTCTTGCTTGACTCCAGTTAATAGGATGGTCTAAATCTCTCATATGTACAAATAATGCATTCGATATTTGCCCAGTTCTCACAGAATATTGATGTTGCTTAAGACGCTGTGAAAGAGATTTGCCAGTCTGTCCGTAATAGATTTTATCACACTTTTTGCAAGGAATTTCATATATGCAGCCTGGAAGATCTTTAGGAGAATTTTTGATTACTAAACTCTTGACATTAATATTACTGAAAACAACATTTATGTTAAAAAGCTTTAAAATTCTAGGAATATCTAAAAACCTTTCATCATAAGGTAATTTTAAAATGTTATGCTTACTAAATTCAAGTTTGTCATTAGTTGAATAAAATTTTTTTCTAGCTCTTTTCCATGCCACATCTACAAAAGTCCTTGGGTATTTAAGTTCAATGCAATATCATAAATAGTTTTAATTTCAGCGTCAATAAACTGCGGGCTACAGACACGTAAAGCCCTTAGGAGCATCCCAGAAAAAACAGAGAATTTAACATTTTGATGGTGATTGGAGTAGTAATGAACAAAAGAGGCAATATTAGTTGATTTTCGAAAGACTGAAAAGGTGAAATTTCTATCATTTCTATGGACAGTTACATCAAGAAAATTCAAATTACAATTTCTTTCTTCCTCCACAGTAAATTTTATAGAAGGGACTAAATTATTGAGATTATTAAGGAATTCTGGAGGTTTTCGAGAGTGAACTGGCCAAATACAGAAGATATCATCCACGTATCTAAACCAAATAACTTTTTGGGGCAAAATTCTTGGTAAGAGTTTTGTCTCAAAAAAATTCCATGTAAATATTGCTAAGGACAGGAGATAAGGGATTACCCATGGCCATGCCAAACTTTGTACAAAAAATTCCCCATTGAAACAAAAATTTACTATCTTTGATACATAACCTTATGAGACTTATGAGATTTTCTACACTTAAGGGAATGTCATGACGCTCTAATTCCTCTTCCAAATATTCAAGTAAGTCATCTACAGGCACTTTTGTAAATAAAGAGACAACATCAAAACTAACCATATTAAAATCATAATTCAAATTTAAACTATTCAATTTGTTTATAAAATCAACATTGTTTTTAACATTCGTGTTAGAAATATTTCCTACCAAAGGAGTAAGAATTTTTACAAGCCATTTAGATAAATTATACGAAACTGAGCCCACTGAACTAATGATTGGTCTGATAGGGTTATTGATTTTATGTGTCTTGACTAAACCATACATGTAAGGTAGGGAGGAGGGTGCATTGCGGTGTAAACTGTTTAATTAAATGGTCCAAGCCCTTCAAAATGGATTTAATTTGTTTATTAAAATGGGAGTTAAGACTGTCCTGTGTAGGGGTCAGACCTCAGTTTCGTATAAGTATCAGTGTCATTTAGCAATGTCATTATTTTACTTATATAGTCACTTTTATTCATAATTACCACTGCATTAGATTTATCTGCTTTTGTCACCTTCACTGTTTCGTCTTCTTTAATTTTCTTAAAAGACTGGAGAAATCTCACGGGTACATTAGGGGGAGAAGGTTTACTCATAGCACCATACACAATACCTTTACAAATATTGATATCATCAGGGCATGGTTTTGATTCAATTTTTCTAATAACAAAAGGATTTTGAGATGTCGACACAGTCCAGGTTACCATTAAATACACCAAAGCTTAACCCCATATCCCAAAGCCGCTGTCGTAGCACTATCCACTGGTTTGTCAGATAAATAATCATGAAGTCCACGTTGGCATGCTTAGTCCAGTCGCTTTCAGCAATAAGATTTTTCAGCTTGACTTGGAGAGTCTTTCAAGACGGTTGCAGCACTTTCTCAATTTTCCATAGCAATAATCCAGCATCCGATTCTCCAATCGACAGGAACCGTCTCAATAATTTAGTCCCTTCTATAAAATTTACTGTAGAGGAAGAAAGAAATTGTAATTTGAATTTTCTTGATGTAACTGTCCATAGAAATGATAGAAATTTCACCTTTTCAGTCTTTCGAAAATCAACTAATATTGCCTCTTTTGTTCATTACTACTCCAATCACCATCAAAATGTTAAATTCTCTGTTTTTCTGGGATGTTCCTAAGGGCTTTACGTGTCTGTAGCCCGCAGTTTATTGACGCTGAAATTAAAACTATTTATGTATGCATTGAAACTTAAATACCCAAGGACTTTTGTAGATGTGGCATGGAAAAGAGCTAGAAAAAAATTTTATTCAACTAATGACAAACTTGAATTTAGTAAGCATAACATTCTAAAATTACCTTATGATGAAAGGTTTTTAGATATTCCTAGAATTTTAAAGCTTTTAACATAAATGTTGTTTTTATTTCAGTAATATTAATGTCAAGAGTTTAGTAATCAAAAATTCTCCTAAAGATCTTCCAGGCTGCATATATGAAATTCCTTGCAAAAAGTGTGATAAAATAAAATCTATTACGGACAGACTGGCAAATCTCTTTCACAGCGTCTTAAGCAACATCAATATTCTGTGAGAACTGGGCAAATATCGAATGCATTATTTGTACATATGAGATTTAGACCATCCTATTAACTGGAAGTTCAAGCAAGAGCCTTAGTCCCATGTAATGACACAGTTAAAAGGAATATCATTGAATCTTGTTTTATCAAGTCAAATAATAGAAATGTTCTAAATTTGTCTTGGTTTATTTAAACTTGATGCTTTCATAATGAAAAAAGTTGTAGATAAATATAAGCAACAAAATTAATATATTCAGTTTTTACATGTTTTGGACTGTAAAGATACTTTGTAATTTCGGTTATGGGTCAGAATCTGTTTAAGTTTGTGACCGGTGATATCCGATAATCCTGGATTATCCCTTTTAATTTTTACCATTTTGATAATTAACCATCTGGTATTCCTGATCTTGTTTGTACCTGAGGGCCTTCCTCTCCGATTGTACTTAGTAGCTCCTTGACGATGTCTGAATAAAGACGAAAGCGCTTGGATTCCTGTCTATCATTTCCCGTGGTATTCGCTTATCAAACATGTATAGTTTATGTTATTTCCAAGCCTTTGGATGCAGAAATAAATTTGGCTTCTACTCCACACTGTTCAGTTAAGAATTTATTTTAAGAATTTATCCTCAATTTGGTAAATTGACTGAAACTTCATCTCCTAAAAACAAATCACATTAATACCAGAAGACTGCATTGTGGATGAAATCAACTGAATAAAGGGAAAGTTAAATCATAGCGAAAGTTAAATCCCTCGAGGAGAGAGAGAGAAAGCGCGGGACTTCATGAAAGGATTGAGTGATGAATGACTCCAGAAGTCGCTGAGTGATCCATTAAGATGCCGTCAGCGAATTGAGCAGATAACTCGTGTCCCAAGAATTCGCTGACGTCGAGTCCTCAGGCAAACCTTCAGGAGTAGACGGAGATGCGATGTGAAAGGGCCTTTAGTCTTCATTAAGCCTCTCTGTTCTAAGGGTCGAGGGTTTCCCAGGAGGGAAGATAGTGTCACCAGCAGTTTAGGTGAGTTAAAATTGATTATAGCTATCCTATTCATTAACATTAAACCAGCATGAGTTTAAGGAATTTATGAATCAATAGGGTTCTAAAATCCAACCCCGCCACCCACCACCTCTACCTCGTAAGGGGGTAGTACCATCAGTATACCTTACACAGTGCACTGTATGTATTACTTAGGGTTCTTTGTAGTGTCCTTTCAGCCCGTAGCTAGAGCGACTTTCATTCCTTTTGACTGTACCTCCGTCCATATTATCTTTCTTCCATCTTACTTTCCACCCTCTCCCAACTATTGTTCCATACTGCAGCTCCAATGTTTTTCTTCCTAATAATTGTTTCCACATTATTCTCAGCGTTGAATGGCCTCATAGGTCTCAGCGCTTAGTTTTGGGCCTAAAACTTACAGTCAAATTCTAGTAATATTTTCCTGCAGTAAATCAAACCAGTGGTTGTTATCCTTAGACAAATTCCTATCCAGATATTCCAAGTAAACACTGTTATTACCATTTCCTAAATTCTCACTGATAATCCCATATATTCCTTTCCTTATTTCTAACAAGTAACTAAGCCATTTATAATAACAATCATACATTGACACAAATGCAGTCGACTGTCTTTTGTTGCCTTCCAAAGAAGTAGTGTAATAAAAATTCTGATTATCGCTGAAAGACAAATGATTTATTACATTCTGAACAGAGCTAGATTTCGGAAGATCAGATTCCAATTCTCGCATTTTGTCGTTCATTAAATGCATTGCTCTTTGATTTATAAGACCCCTTAATTAAACATGGTAACTAAACCTCACAAATGTACAAGTCTCTTAGAAGCTTCGTTAAGATCTGAATTCTTTCGTCACCCAATATCTGGCGACTTTTTCAATGTCAACACAATTTGCGTCTCGCTCAAATTGAATCTCTCCGCTCGGCGACTCTCTAAATCTTGTTTATCGTTCCGCAAAGGTGTTTGCTGTGCTTTACATTATCTTTGTATTTCTCCAGCATCTCTGTTTTTAAAGTTGCTTTTCTATCTATTTCTTACAACAGATGCTTGTATTCATTCTTGTCAAGTGGTTTTAGCTTTTGTATCAAGAGATTCGTCCTTCGTCAAACTATTATGTAAATCTGTTATTTCTAGAGGAATATTTTTTACTGTAAGATTTTATTAGATTTAAATTTTTTGGCTTTAATATATACATAGAAACAGGCCATTACTAGTTTTACTGTTTTAGGAGCATTAATGTCCTTTCAAGAGTTCAGTGAATTTTATGGACGTTCTAATAATTAGAATGATCATACATTACACATATGCATATATATATATATAATATATATATAATATATATATATATATTATATATATATATATATATATATATATATATATATATATATATATATATATATATATATATATATATATATATATATATATATATATATATATATATATATATATATATATATATATATATATATATATATATATATATATATATATATATATATATATATATATATATATATATATATATATATATATATATATATATATATATATATATATATATACACACACACACACACAGCTGATGAAGCAAGCACCGGAATGTGGCAGACATGGAATTCCCTGCATCTGTTGAAGAGAACCGATGAGGCTGAAATCTTCCAGATGTGGGTTGCGTCATAAACAAAGCAATTTCCTCAGTCCCAGACGTGGCTTTTATCGATGCAGTGGTGGGAAGTTTTGTGTACGAGGCATGAAAGGTTCTTGGGTAAAATAAGAAAAAAATTCTGCCTGATTGCTGCATATTCCTCTCTCTCTCTCTCTCTCTCTCTCTCTCTCTCTCTCTCTTTCTCTGTCTCTCTCTGTCTCTCTCTCTCTCTCTCTCTCTCTCTCTCTTCGAGATATTTAGATTAAATCAAGAAACGTGAAATAAGAGTAATTAATTTTTCTTCACTAATTTCGAAAAGACTTTTTTTCTTGGAACCAGAATAGAGCTTAATAGCTTTCTCCTTCGGCTCATCCTTCCCCAGGATACCTCTCTCAGAAACTTTCACTCCAAAATTACAGTTAGTTTTGGCTCCTTTGAAGGTTTCTTGATCATTTTCGCATAGGAGAGAGAGAGAGAGAGAGAGAGAGAGAGAGAGAGAGAGAGAGAGAGAGAGAGAGAGAGTTACCGCTTGTGTTCTTGGCAGTGGAAGTCGGTTGTTTTAGAATTTATTTATAACTTTTTAAAAACATATGATGGATTATCGTCCATATTCATTGATAATTAAATTGATTATAAATCTCTCGCCTTACGACATCTTATATCTTTATTACCCTATTCGTACATGAGTGTTGGCTCGTATTTAGGAATAAATGAAAGCCAATAAGCAAACTTGTACAGAATTTTGCGAACACATTCCATCTTTCAAAGGTAAACATTAATTAAATCTTTGATATGGATCTAATTATTGACCTGCAACCTTGAGCTTTATATCACTTTTATTACAGAAAACGGCTGCAGCCTGCTGTTTGTGAGAAGTCTGTTAGTAGTGACTAAGAATATTGGATATCAAAAATAGTTTATGAATAGTTTCTCCTTCCTTTAAGTACCTCCATTCAGGATTCTCCCAATTCCTCTTGTAGATAATTGTACCTGATCCTCTCCATTTTCTTGATCTATCAATCTTGCTGTCCAACCACTCCAACTCCCTCTTTTCACTGTCTTATGTGCCGAAAGTGGCTCACCTGTGCTTGACCTCACAATCTAAATTTTATAATATAGAAGTAAAGAATAATTCGGACTGACCCTTTTACAGCTGTATATACTTTTATAGTCGCGACCGAAATAGCAAATGAGGAAATCCTTTTTTAACGGGTTAAGAGACGAGAATACACAATTCCCGTTCAATCTTTAGTCTTCTCCCAAATCGAAATGGTCAGTCCTTGCAAGAAGTATTATGCCAAATTGGTTACATTCCGTCATAATGACTAAAGTCTTGTGACTTTTACTGGATATTGATTCCCCTTTAGAATTTTAAAAGCTGCCCTCTAGACCTAGGTTCTAATTTTGGTTAGAAAGACACCTATAATAGGTTGTATTGAATGTTCCAATTTCCTGTATTATTTCGATTTTTTTATTTTTTATTTTAAATAAATCAATTATTGTTATTCCAACAAAGATTTTTTGTATAATTGTACCAGTGTTGTTAATGAATGATAAGAAATATAAAGAGAGAGAGAGAGAGAGAGAGAGAGAGAGAGAGAGAGAGAGATAACGCTAGCTTACAAGCAATCGAACAAGGTAGAAAACAGCTAATCCATGCTTAATGGTGTGAAAGGTCGTTCAAAGAAATTTAGCTACTATCAGCAAAAGCCCCTGACGTTAACCCAGCCGATTCACAACTTCTAGAAAAGCTAAGGAGGAAACCTTATATTTGCCGAACACTCCTCTCTGGTTAATCATCTCTACTTTCATATTTGCTTTCTGAGGAAAAAAATTACTAGAAATCAATTAAAACCACTACAGTGATACTGGACCTGTAGGAACGTAAAACATTTGTGCAAAAATAAATGTGTATGTGTCCTCTTTATCATCGACGAGTATATGAACTTAAATTAATAGCACATATTTACACAAAGTGTACAAAATAACTTGTAAATATATTCAAAAAGAACATATATACATATTTATTCTTGCTACAACACTAATCCTGCAGGAATCCCCCTTAGAGTTGGTGTGTGTGTGAAGAGACATTAATAATGTGGGGAGGGACACAAGTGCCAAGCTTCAGCCTCTCAATAAATCAAACAAGTTCAGTGGCAGGCAGATAGCACCTCCCTGACCTCAGAGCCGGGTAGAAGAAAGATGAATTGATGTATTGCCTCAGAGAATAACAAAGTTTTCACTTCATGTTTGTTATGGAAAGACACGTGTCGATGGCTGGAATGATTCTCTGATGTCAAGGAATTGTGTATTTAATTTGTAACCTTTTTCAAATTTAAATGGAGTAAAATGATTGCTGGAATACATGAGCTATTTAATTGAGGATATTTATCTCTGGGCACTTTCAGCCCTGAAGACCGTAAGACCATAAAGAGGGAGTTGGAGGGGTTGGGCAGAAAGATAAAGTGATCCAGAAAATACAGGACATTAATTAAGTACAAAGATCTAAAGGGGATAGAAAGATAATACCTGGAACTTATATTTCGTATCGTACACCAAATAAAGCAGATGTGGTTAGGGACTAAAGTCACCACATGAAGTCCACTGACGACGTTACCATACTATGTGTGTGTGTGAGAGAGAGAAAGAGAGAGAGATCGTTAGTTAGGAATCGCCTTCTAAAATAAGTTAATAACGGCTTATCCGGGGACACGAATGATCGTATGACCCGGCAACCGATTATATCAGTGCCGAGAACGCTTCCAATTGCAACCCGAATCTAGGACAATTGTTCGAAAACAAATATTCGAAAAGTAATTGTTCGACATAACAGTTGTTCGAATCAACAATTGTTCGAAAAATATACCTATAAAAAGTTGTTCAAAAATATTTATTTTATAAACACTCATTTTGTTTCTGTTATGAAAATTAAAAAATTAGTATTACAGGATATAAAAAAAGGACAATAAAATGGACATGAATTTATTCCTGAGTAATACAGAATAAAATAAGTTTAATAAAATGACAATTTCAAAACAAAATACCTGCAAGTTTACAAACTGAAATTATATGAAATCGCACGTAGTAGCATTGCGAACTGAGTTTAGCGAAAAACCTTTCAGCATCAGTGTCATACCTTCTCTTGAGGCCGAATTCACAAACTTTTCTATATACACACCGACACAAATGAAAAGGACCACCCGTAATGATTACTAGATGGCAATTCTTCCTTAACTGCCTTTACCATAGCGGGCTCAAAATCTGTGTTTACAGACTCAACATCTAAAGGCGGTGCTATTGTTTTAACAGTTGTAAGGAAATTTCTATATGTTTCTTCTCTCTTATTCGGTAATAAGGCATAAATCAAAGGTATGACATAGCCGTTTTTCATTCCATGAATTGTATAAAGCTGCTCGAAAATAACTGGCACAGTTTTAAAGGTACCATCCATAAAATAATGCTTGCATGAAGCAAGCACACTAAGATTTTTCTGGGTTGAAAATACCAGCATTCTGTCATCTACTTCTCTGGGCAATCGAACATCATGAAAGATTCGTCCTTGCTAGTTCTCATATTTTATCTTATTCTAATTATATTATTCGTTTCGATGATTAGCAGTTGATCTACATTGCTCTCCTTTCTCACTCGATTGATAGTTCGCTTTATGCTGCTGGTTTGCGGTAGAGCAGCTACAACACAACCACTTGATTGTGCAGCTGCGTTAGAGATGATAAAATGAGGCGAATCTCGTGTTGTTCTTGCGTCAGTATTCAGTCTATCTAAAAACTCCCGTACCTCAACTTTGTCGAATTTCCAGTGATTATGTTCACCGGAAGTAGAACTGATCGAGCCATTTCAGCAAAATGTTGGCATTTCCAATAGACCTTTGACCTTACTTGCTTGTCTTTCACATATACGAATCCGTCCAGTAATAGCATGGCTCTTCCTTTCTCGCTTTGAATAAATTCAGCCATGTCTTTTTGCAAAGGGTGTATCCTCTAAACTAAAAAAATCTTTTTGAGTTTTCTTGGAAATGAACAAAGTATTATGTTTAATTGTTTATAGCCATCTTTTTCGAACAACTGTTATGTTTACCTTCGAACAATTGTTAATTTGAACAATTGTTATGTCGAACAATTACTTTTCGAATAATTGTTTTTTCTAACAACTGTTTTCGAATAATTGTCGGATACGTCACAACCCCCCGTAGGAAGAATAGGAAGCGGCGATAATTAAAAGGAACTCTCCGGTGTTGTCTAAAAACAAAAGGGAAAAAGTAAAGGCCTCCACACGACCGGGCCTGATCGGCGGACCTCCCCTCTAACGGGCACACTTGTCGGGCAAACCGTCAAATTGCCTGATAGGTCTTGTAGCAAAATCACCATGGTGTTGCCCGATGGCTTGAGCTTCGACCCTGGCAGACGTACGTTAACCATATCCATTTCTTTTACTGAGCCATTCTTTGCACTATATTCTCTTCTTTTTCTTCTCTTTCATCACACACACAATTATCATGCTACAATATCATCTTCTTTGCGGTAGGCACCATGTTTATCGTACCGCACTGAACACACTACTGGCATCGTTGGGCACGCCCTCCTCTCCATCGCCTCACCCGTGTGGACAAACATTCACGGGTAAAACCACCCGCCAGAATTTGCCCGTCAACCCCGGAGCACGCCGATCAGGCCCAACCCCCGCTCGTGGGTGGACAGGCCTTAAGAATGAAATTCTGGATGGATATTTCAGAGAGAGAGAGAGAGAGAGAGAGAATCTTGCATGATTTTCTTCACCTGGTAACGAAACATTCAGCTAATTATTTTACAAGAAAAGAAAAATCAGGATCTTTCAGTTTTTATGAAGTAGATTCCAAAAGCCCATACCAAAGTCGAAATCTTCTTGGAGGTTCCCAAAGCAGGCGGTACTGGCCCCCTTTGGACGGTGGATTGATATCGGGGGGACGTTGAGGCAAAAGGGGCCGGTTTTGGGGGTGGCGGACAGGGTGGTATTAAGAGCATTTAATTTTAAGCAATAAATAACTTGGTTTTTATTTATTTATTATTTAATTTACAAAATCCGAATGACAAAATAAATGCCATAAACACCAAGCCTAAGGTAAAGGAATGCTTGTGCAGTTTATACATAATACAAGTGACATTAGGATTATATAAACGAATGCCTAGCTCTATTACGTAGTCCAAAGTCGAAGTCAAAAGCCCGAACGTTTGCTTGGCTGCTAGACACAACAGTGACAAACTGACAGTTTACTTGTGAACCTAAGTTCTGGAGAGAAGAGGCGAGCCTTTCAGACCCACTGGTTTTGCTATGACACACCCCTGGCTCCTCCCCCAGAACAGCCGTAAGCGAGCACAAACCACGTCGGGGCGGAGCAACCAGAGACATGCGAGTTGACAGGAACCAAACCGCCATATTTGAAGTTGCAAGTTGCTATGAAGTATATCTGTACTTACCATTCCATTTTCTGTTGTGAGATTTATTTGAGATTGCAAATTACTACAAGTAGTAAACTTGAAGTTCCAATTTGTGAATTTTAACATTTTCCATTCCTCTTTATATTTCTAAGATAATATAATGTGACAGTAGTTCACCTCCCCTTTCCAAGATATTCCTATCTTGTTACCTAAAAGTTGCATCTCCTCTAAATGCAAGGATGAAGAGTCTAAGTATACCTTAAAGAAATTTATGAATAATTGAAAAATGTTATGGTTGGCCTTCAGAAACATGTAAGCTGTTGACTTTTGAATGTAATTACTTTACATAACCTTTATTTCCTCCAGAATGGTCTCCTCGGTTACGGGGTAGGGTCGGTAGGGTGAACTAGACCCTGGGTCTGAAAGGCCTCGCCCTCTTCTCTCCAGAACTTAGGTTCACAAGTAAACTGTCAGTTCTAGAGAGAGAGGCTTCATCCTTTCAGGACCCACTGGTTTTGCTCACCCGATACTTCAGGGGCATGAAGATGAAGTCCTGCAACGACTGCATCGAAAGCTCTCTGTAGACCGAGGACAGCATAAAAATGACCCAAATACAGAGTTGCTTTTCCAATTCATTCTAGTCATTATCTCTTGCAGCGTAACTCCATTATACATCATCCATGAAGCTGCTTGACTTCTGATAGAGTGGAAATTGGTGGAGTGTTTTCTGGCATTGGGATCAGCTCTGAAATACATTCCCTGAATAGCTGCCTCATCTTTGGAAGGGACATGATCTTGAAGTTTTCATCCAGCCAAATATGGTCTTCCCTATCTATGTTCCTTTCTGCACAGATTTTATTTGTGTACTCCAGATAAAAGTTTAATTGTCTAACTGGACAAATTTTTGGCTTGGTAGGGTGACACCTAAAGCTGAATTCAATAGGAGTGTAATTGTTTCCCTGATTCTTGGCCATGAAGGAAGGATGGTTCCTTAACACAATGGTTTCTGGCGTGAAAGTGCTCCTGGAGATACATAGATGATTAAATTGGTTAGCTCTCAATGCGCAAGCCAAAGCTACGAGGAATAAGGTCTTCTGAATCATGAGCAGCATAGAATCGTCTCTTGTAGTGTTGAGGAAGGAAACCACTTTATCAAGAACCCAGCCTGGTAATTGATGAGAATTGCTGGGTCTTCTTCTATTTACTCCATCAAGCATAGCTTTAATATACTTGTCTTCTGCTAGACAATAATTGGGAAAGTATCCCTTCAAAACTGGTCAAGAGCAGCTCGGTATCCTTTTAGTGTGTTTTATGCTAGGCCTTTTTCTATTAATTCGTTAAATAGAGTAGCACTGATAAAAGAGGGAACTTGTTGTAACTTCCATATTTATTGTGTATGAACTCTTTAAAGCCACTGAAGAGATTTTTGGTACTTGGCCATTTAGCTTTCTCGTAAATTGGAAGTAATTTTGTTGCATATCTCTGGAGGAAATATGGAAGGTAGTTATCTATTATATTCTGAAGGCAATCAAATTTAAGTGGTGTTGTGATAAGGGTAAGGTACAGTCCATATGAAGTATCTGGCAGCCTTCTGCTTTGACTTTGTACTTCCGGTATTCCTTGACTAGGGAAATCCATGGTTCCGTTTCCTGGGAAACAGTGCAGAAGAGCATGTTGTTATTACATTCGTTATATATCTTAAAAGCAACTTTATGTAGTAAGAAGCCTGGGGGAAAAGCATAAAGAGGAGAAGAACCTTCCCAGCTAGTGTGAAGAGCATTATTACTGATTGCTTTTGTGTTGGGTACGGAAGAACAAAGTCTTTTACATTGAGAATTAAAGCCATTGGTGAAAAGATCTATTTCAGGAGAGAAATTCATATCTGTGCAAATTAATTGAATAGATTATCGTCAAGAGTGGCTTCTGGATGTATGGAACCCAAAGTCTCTCGATAGGGAATCAGCCATCACATTGCTTTTCCCTTTAATCCATTTAGTTTGAATGTGTATGTTGTATTTTCCTTTGATGTTTAGTAACACTTTGATGGCCTCCTGGGCCGATTTGTTCCTAATGCTACTATGTTTTTTGACCTAACAGTTTGTTACTTGTGAATCTATGTGAATTAGTACTACTTTGATTCTTAGTTTGTCTCTGAAGTGTTTTATACAGTAAATGCATGCAAGTAGTTCTCTAATGTTAATGTGCAGAGTATTCTCATTTGTAGCCATGTATTATTAGTTGAGAGTATGCCATGTTCTCCTACTAATGCTCCACCCCAGCCAAAGTTGGATGCATCTGTGAATAGTTTCTAGATTACTTGATATTAGGAATGTTAATATCACTATACATGTTAGTCTGTTTCCATTCTTCTAGAAAGGATTTGAAAGAAGGAGGAATGATTCTATATCCTTTAGCAAAATATCTATGAAATCTGTGAAGGAATTTAAGATGGTGTCACCATAAAAGGTGTAGTAGGTAGGAACAGAAGTTGAGTGATCCTATCAATCTTTGATATAATTTGAGGTCAGATCTGTTCAAGTTCGATACTGTATTGGCAAGCCTGATACATTTATCAATATTTTTCTGCATTGGTCTCATTGTTTTGTTCTCCAAGTTATAATGAACTCCCAGGAACTCTCTCTTTTGCACTGGATGAATAACAGACTTTTTAATAGATATTTGCCAACCCAGCTCCGTGAGCACTTCAATGACTATTTGGATGTGAGCCTCGCATTTGTGAAAGTCATCAGCCAATATGTAGTATCATCTAAGTAGTTAAAGATGAGTATATTATATTTTCTTCCTAATGTATTTAAATACTGTGTACATTAGTTTGGAAAAGATGTAGGGAGCTGTCTTTAACCCGAAGGGAATAACTGTCCATTTGAATTTACGCTTTCCTAATTTGAACGTTAAGAATCTTTGAGCACTTGAATGAAGAGGGACGTGCCAATAAGCGTCCTTTAAATCAAGTCTACATGACCCAGTTGTTTGGATGCAAATAAGGGAATCTAGTTTTAGGTTTCAGCATAGAGAAAGAAGGTTTCTTGATCATAGTATTAAGGCATTTTATATCGAAGATTAGGCGAATGCTCCCATCGGGTTTAAGCTTGTAAAATATGTGGTTAGAGTAGTAGAAAGAATTTCTGTTAATTTGTTCTATTACCCATAGGTCTAGTAATCTGTTACATTCTCTCTCTAGTATTATTCTCTTGCTAGAAGAATAATATCTATCAACCCTTAATCTTTCCAAAGTCTTTTGAGCCTTATTTTTATTGTTAAATGGGAGTTTCACACCCTTACTGATCAAGTTGTATGCAAAAGAAGAATTTGGGCGTTTTTGCCAATTTTTTAATTTATTTGTTAATGACCTACCTATCCCACTTACTGGAGGGGCGTGAGAGGTTTCTTGGAGAGAGGCTTCTGTAGGGAAATTTAACTCTTCCAATATCATTGAATTGTTAGTGGGTACATTTGCCAAATTTTTATCTTTACTTTGTAGCTCCAGGTTATTTTCCTCTTGGTCCGAGCAGGGCTCGATGGTATTAAGAATTAAAGCATAATTAGTTTTGTTTCTTATCTTTGATGTCTGAATTAATTGCTGTCTGTCCCCCTGTACTCCTTCCCCCTCTTCGGCCACCTCTCTTGATACCTCGCCTGTAGGGATTGAACCTATTCCTGAACCCAAAGCTTCCCCTGAATCCTCTGTAAAAGTTAAATTTCCCTCTGGGGTAGCCCTGATGCTTGCCAAAGTTGAACCTTCCACCTCTAGAGATAATGTTCCCTCCTCTAGGAAGGGGACCGCCTCAAAAGCATGAAGCAATAGCTTTCCTTTGATCATCTGATAAGACCCATATATCATTAGTTTCAGCTTTAATAAAAGTATCTCTGGTATCTAAATTGAGGTTCCTGGGTAAAGATCTACTTCTGAATGAGCGGATTAAACTTTTAATTAGATCAATGTGTTTCCTGAAAGGCCCAATTATCACTTTAGTAATGAAATCAATATCGTTAATCTTAGAGGGGTAAGCTAATTGCGCCAGAGCTGCGTGCCCTTGAAAAGAAGATATAGCCATTTTAATGTTTTCAATATCAAAGTGAAATTTCTTCTTGAAATCTTCATTAAACAACCTGCCACTTGGCCAAAAGTAGCCTAGATTGACGTAGTATGTTAAACTCAAAGTTAGAAAAAGTTAGGCTACTTAGGCTACTCGGCTCTTTGGAACGTAAGGCAAAACTAGTTAACACCTCACCTTATAACATTAATTACCTTTGGCATATATGTATCTAGCCCTTATAATGTTTAGGCTCACTTTACACATAGTTTAGGATTATATGATAATGTACTTCGGTCTCGAAATTTATCTATTCTCAACTTTTACGATTATAACTACTACACGGTCCGTTCCGGCTCATTGTTTACCTTTTACTGCCATGCTTGTGACGTCATCAGTCTATATCCGCTGCTATCCAAGACATTTTTATATAAAAATAGAATATTAAACCTTACCCTTTCTCCACTAGTTTCAATAATGTTTGATTCTGTAATAATAACAATTGAAGAATTTCACTATTGGAAGGTTCCTGGCTGGTTTCTTCCGTTTTGGGACATCTCTTCTTTGGAGAGTTGTAGTTATGGTGAGGTGTAACAGGTGTTGCCTGTGTCCTGTCAACTTCAAATATGACGGTTTGGTTCCTGTCAACTCGATGCGCGTGGTTTGTGCTCGCTTACGGCTGTCTGGGGAAGGAGCCAGGGGTGTGTCATAGCAAAACCAGTGGGTCTGAAAGGCTGAAGCCTCTCTCTCTAGAACACGAAGTCTCCCAGTGAACCTTCAGTTACCATGCGTAGCCGCCGTCCCCCCAGCAGACTCAGTCAGTCAAAATGTAGGCCTCTTGGTCCATAACTCGTCTCAGGTTTGTAAGCGTTGCACTTTGGAATGTTCACTGTGAGGTATATACTGTTGTTGTTGTTGATTTTTATTAAGCTGGCCTTATGCTAGCTCGGGCTCTTGCTCATAGAGCAGCCCGTAGAAGTGTACTAAATATCTCAGAGGATGAATTAATTTCAATCCAAAGTGACACTGAGCTAAGGCCAAAGTTCAAGATCAAGATTTTTGGTAAAAAAATAAATTAAATCTCCGACTTATAACCAGTAGTGTGAAACAAGGTGAAGATGTATTCTATTCCCTTGCCAACATCATATTTTGTAGAACGGGGCTTCAGTGCAGTTGCTTTGCTTCTTTCCAAGCAAA
Source organism: Macrobrachium nipponense (assembly GCF_015104395.2). NCBI lineage: Eukaryota > Metazoa > Arthropoda > Malacostraca > Decapoda > Palaemonidae > Macrobrachium > Macrobrachium nipponense. The sequence continues at coordinate 215,281,003 of NC_087200.1, forward strand.
GAAACAGACTTGAAATAATCGCACATTGAGTTCCAGCCTGATGTGGAGAAGCTGATATCCCTGTACCAAGCAACACACCCATACTATTATCAAATGGTTTGCTAAATGAAGTATTATTTGTGAAAAACATCATTGTGTTTAATATTGCTGTTTTCAATTTGAAGCATATATATATATATATATATATATATATAATATATATATATATATATATATAATATATATATATATATATATATATATATATACATATATATTATATATATATATATATATATATATATATATATATATATATATATATATATATATATATATATATATATATATATATATATATATATATCTATATATATATATATATATATATATATATCCTATATATATATATATATATATATATATGTATATATATATATATATATATATATATATACTATATATATATATCTATGGTGTAATATATATATATATATATATATATATATATATATATATATATATATATGTATATATCTATATATCTATACTATATATATATATATATATATATATATATAATATATATATATATATATATCAGGAGACAGAGGAAGGCGACGGCCAGTAGGACACATGAGCGTGAAGGTGGACTATTAGAAACGTTGCAATTCATTACAACTTTATTTCCTACGTTTCGTAATATCATTATTACATCTTCAGGGAATCTGTTTAACAATAAATAAAATTAATTTAAAATTACTTAAAAATTACTTTAAAAATTACTCTAAAATTCAACATTTGTAAATTACAACACAATTAAAAAACATACAGAAACGAAAACAAAAAAATAAAAATAAAAAAGACCAAAGACCGCTAACCAACCTTATGCCGAGAAGGCAAGAGACAGAATGACAGAACAAATAAAAGTTAGCTCAGGTACAGTTGTGTGGAGGAGGTCTGGGTATTTAACTGGGGAACCAGTTGTTTAATAAATAATGACTCTAGGATAGGCAGTTCATATGCATTGTTCGCTTGGCCTATGACTTGGAAATGACTTCTTTCTATATATATTTTACAATTTTTCGAATGGTTCTTATATTAGAGTGTTCGGGATTGGAGAGCCTACAGCCAGTACGGAAACTTAATCCCCGATGAGAGTCGATTCTGACCCGCAGTAACCTCCTCGTGGATCCGACATATGTCCCAGAGTTACACTTAGGGCAAGTATACTTATAGACCACGTTGGAGGTCAACAGAGGGTCCAATCGATCTTTATATCTGAAAAAGGAACCGATTGTTAGCGGGTTTATTGGAATAATTTTAGATTAATGGCACCATAATGTTTATGAATAATTTGTGCAAACTTTTTTCCGAAAGGAGTCATCATGTAAAAACGGGAATTTGGCATAAAAAGCTAATTTTGGTACTGTACATGGTTTGGCGACATTAGCGAATTGTTTTGTTAAGAAACAAACGGAGCTTTTTATAAAACAAAGTCTGTGGGAAGCAATTATCCCTAAAATATCCAGAAAGGAAACTAATTTCTTGGTGGAAGGATTGCCAGTTCGATGTAAGGAGAGTAAAAATAGAGTTTAGTTTAAAATCATAAAAACAAGAACTATAGTAATTGATCCTAGACCAGTAAAAGTTTTCTTTCTAAAAACAGATGTACTAAAAGAGCCATTTTTTATTACATCGAACTGGCAATCCATTCCACCAAGAAATTAGTTTTTTAAATTAATTTTATTTATTGTTTAAACAGATTCCCTGAAGATGTCATAATGATATTACGAAACGTAGGAAAATAAAGAATTGTAATGAATTGCAACGTTTTCTAATAGTCCACCTTCACGCTGGTTTCTGCTTCATACTAACTTCTTTTACGTACTGAAATTGAAATAAAACACTTTTACTTCCATGAAAGCGAAGTCCTCTAATCTTGTCATATGATTCGTAAGTATTCTACTTTTTAAGATGTTTTTCATCCTGAATAAAGTAAGCTATTAAATGATTTATGAATCATACTTCTATGAAAAATAAATGAATGTATTGACGAATTTAATTCTCAGGGAAACTAAAAGACCTTTAAGGATAAATTCCCTTCATTGAATAATCACAGGCTTAAGAAAGCATAAATCCGGTAGGTATATTTCAAACACATTGTCACTGGATAATTTCTTGTCATGTTTATGACGGGGAGGTGCTAACAGACAACAATTTTTATTTATTTAGTTGGACAAAAATGAAGAGAATAATACAAAGGTCATCGAAAAAGATTTAGGACAGTGGCACTGGCAAATTATAAAACAAGACAATATCATGGAGCGTGAGAAAAGGTGGAGACATGGATGTAAATGGATGTACTAAGTGATGGCGGGAGGAGGAGATTATTATTTAAAATTTTCTGAGGTCAAGAGTTATTTTTCATGGACATTTACTTATGATTATGAAAGAAATAATGATGGAGCGTAATTGAATATAGGAATGATATTATAAAAATAACATCCATAAAGGACAGCTTGAAGCATAATAATAATAATAATAATAATAATAATATGCTCAGCTCATCCATTCCTCTCTAATACACTTACGCTGATAATTAGTAAATGTAGACAAAAAAGGTCATGAATCGCTTTATTTAAATCCCGATTTTACAAATTCTGTAAACATTGTCGAAAATAGGGTATCCTCAATCACGGAGCGAAAGAGAGAGAGGAAGAGAGAATCGTTATGGGTGGCTTTGTTCGTGTAGAGACACTAATGAGTTCAATTACCATTTATGGGTTTGTACCCCTAATAATGTTCAATGAGTTTAATGATGGAAAGATAGAGAGGAGAGCGTCTACGTAAACCTCAGGTAAGAATTGATACTTGACTGTTCAAAGAAACTAAAAGAGTATGTATATGTATATGTATATGTATATGTATATGTATATGTATATGTATATGTATATGTATATGTATGTGTTTGTTTGTATATATGTATATACATACTTGCGCGTGTATGTATCTGAAATTTAACTGTATGTATCTGAAATTTACTATTCATGTAATTGCAATAACCACAGTTCGCAATTTTTAACAATATCATTAATGGCCATTCGGTCAGATCGTACAAATCAGGAATCATATTAATATCTAAAACTTCCGTGGAATGTTTACCATTATGATGATAGTTTTTCTCGTTCTTTAATTATGCTTTTTTGTAACAACTTTCGTTATTTATATTTTATTTCATTAATCCGGGGTTCTTCAAGCACAGGTGTGAGAGGAAAAACGTTCTTATGAAAACAAAATTTAAATGTGATTCTTACAAGTAGTTAGATTTCTGTTGTACGTGGAATTGTATGCATACAACCCATGAATGTATATGCTAAAGTGAAAAGACCAAAAAGAAGGCAACCTAATAAATTTATGAAGCCCGGGGCTGTAGACAGCTTGGGATATAAAGAGGATATGAGAAAGGTAGGAAATGTTGCCAGATTTCAGATAAAAGTGCAATGAAATTAAAATATTAGTGACAGGATTACGAATACCGAATGGATTAGGACGAAGATGAAAAGAAACAGGGAGGAGAAAACTAAAAGATTATTAAGTAACTTGATTATAATCATTTCACAAAAAATAAAACAAAGAAATAGTTTGATAGAAATTAACAGCTTGCCTCTGAAGTTAAGTAGTATGAAAAATAATGAAATCTGAATAAAAAATATCCTTTCGCCATATTCAGAAAAATTTAAATATAGAGAAACGTGATTTCATAGCGTTTACCTCCACACGAATATCGGGAAACTCACTTTTTTACTACTAGATTACGTCATTCTCTCTCTCAATCCTTCTCTCTCTCGTTAAGTGTTTAGTGCCACGAATATTACTATTTTACTAAAATATGAAAATTAAAAGACATTATTAAGAATGATCGCAAATAAAGAGGTATTGGGCTCAATTATATATTTACTTCAGTTAATACTAATTAAGGTTACAATAAATCCTTTTATAATATCAATTTAAACCTTATTTTCTAATCGTTCCTTCAAAAATACACAGCTTTATTCGACCTTTCTCTACATATTACTTATGGCCACAGTACTAAGTAAGAATACGCGAATGTCTATTAGCCTATTATAATAACTAATACACCTTATTTTCTAACAGTCCTACTTCAAATGTATTTATTTCTTCGAGCCTTCTCGAAAAAACTATGCAAAAAAAAAAAGAGAGAGAATTATAAAATCCACTGAAACCGTATATGCTAATGGTTCATCCCAAAATATATTCCTTTGTTGACGTCTTCGCGAAAGAGCCTTAGCTGGCCCTTTGTCCGGTTACTCGAAGCCTAGGATGCTCCAATGGATGTGTCCACACGAAGTTCTTGTAATCACACAGTTTATTAGTCGAGTCCACAGATCCCTGTGTTGATGTTTGTGGAAGCCAGCGAAGTGAGGGTCGTCTCGCAGACTACAACTGGATTTTCCACTGCTTGTCAAGACTTGGAGATCATACGATTTGAAAATTGGATTGTGACATTCTCACACATTTCTTAGTCTTGGCTAAGAAATCATTTGGCAGTAGGAAGCTACATTGATTAAAATTCAACGATTATGAAAAGAAAATGATTTACTGGAAGATGAAATGTGTAATTAATGAAGAGAAATAAGACCATTTACATGGTAGTAAATGTGTGCCAGAAGAAATTCAAAGAGGTGACTCTATAAAAGATGGCTCCTTCAAACATTGAAACTACCATATTTTTCTGTCAGCGTCGTTCCGCAAAAGTTTGCCAAATGTCGGGAGACCGATTGAAAAGCTGTCATATAAATTAGGTCATAAAAAGACTGGAATTGCGATGAAGAGCAAAATTACTTGATGATATATGGGGAGGGTCATATCGAGCCTAGGCTAGTCTGCGGATTCTGGGACGGAACTGGAGCGAACATTCACGTAAACAGGATGAAAGAAGCAATATCAATTTTTTTCATCTATTTATTAGTTAATTGTTAATTCCTTTTTTCTATTTTTTAATAACTGATCTCTTCTTTCTGTATTTCCCATTAACTTCTATTACTTCTTTCAAATGAAAAACACCATAATAATTTTGTTTGAAGGTTTCTTATCTATTTATAATTAATGTTGTTATATTTTAAGGTTTTCTATTCAGTAGTAGTTATAACGGTGCTGTTTCAATACCCTCTCTGGAGAGAGAGAGAGAGAGAGAGAGAGAGAGAGAGAGAGAGAGAGAGAGAGAGAGAGAGAGTCCCCTTCCTTTCATCGAAGTTTATACAGAGAAAATGGAGTCATAACAGCTTATGCAAAAAGTCCACCCTTCATGCTGAGAACTTTTCTTTTGATTCAACCGTTTTGAATTATTCTCGGAATTTCCTGTTCCCCTTTCTCAGTTCTTGCGACTCTCTCTATTCAGCTTTTCTGTATTCACAAAACATTAATGTACACAGCAATGCAGATAATGAGAAATGTTCCTAGGGCTTATTAATTATCCCCAGGCATAAGTACTCTTTAGAAAATACATATTATCGTACATTCTCTCTCAGTTATACTTACTTTTTTTATTAAGATAAACTGTGGTTTTTTAATTGTCTTTTTTTATATTTCACATTACTATATATCTATATTTATCAGCTTTTTAATTTTTTTTTTTTTTCTAATATGTGAACGGTTGTGTTTCCCGTTAGTTTCTTTTATTTCCTTCAAATTCCCGCCATATTGTCTGGGACCTTGAATTTCAAGTCAATGACCCAGTGGGTAATTTCCATCAGAATAGGTTTCATCTTTACTTCAATTAGCTAGAAAACATTATAATACAACCCCTATAACTGAAACCATTAACCACAAGTTACGAAAATAGTAGATTGACTTGAAAGTTATTTGAAATGCAGTTGCAACTTTTTGTCGACATGTCCTAGGTGGAGAGCCTCATTTTTTTGGCTGATATAATTCTCAGACCGTCATATGCATCTGGCGTGGATATATCAATTATTAAATATCGTCCACAAACTTTATGACCACTCGTTAGCAGTTTGATTGCTTGCTTGCTAAATTTGCATGCGAAGTTATGTTGCTGTTAAAATTTCCGCCTACGAGCTTCTGCTAATGTCATTTCGTATGCACACTACAGGAAAAATAATCAATTGTTCTCATTTCAGGCGTGAACAGGATTTTGGGCAATTTGGAGCTTAGTTGAAATGAGATGTCTAAGGTTTCACATTTTTTACAATTTATATGTTTAATGAGCACACTCAAAGATTTATATATATAGTTATCATCTATATCTATATATATATATAGTATATATATATATAAATATATATATATATATATATATCATATATATGTATATACATATATATATATATATATATATGATATATATATATATATATATATATATATATATATATATATATATATATATATCTATATATATATAATATATATATATATATATATATATATATATATATATATATATCTATATATAGTCTATATATACCATATATATATTTATATATATATATATATATATATATATATATATATACTATATATATATATATATTATTATATATATATATATATATATATATATCTATATATATATATATATATATATATATATATATATATATATATTATATATATATGTATATATATATATAGTCTATATATATATATATATATATATATATATATATATATATATATATATATATATATATAATATATAATATATATATATATATATATAATATATATATATATATATATATATATATATATATATATATATATAGTATATATATACGATATATATATATATATAGATATTACATATATATATATACTATATATATATATATATATATATATATATATATATATATATACATATATATATATATATCTATATATATATATATATATATATATATATATATATATATATATATATATATATATATAGTATATATCTATATCTATATATATATCTGTATATATATATATATATATATATATATATATATATATATATATATATATGTATATATATGATATATATATATATATATATATATATATATATATATATATATATATATATATATATATATATATATATAAATCTTTTTTTAGTACTTGAAATAAATTCCTGCACAGAGCAACATTTCAATCCTCTGGAGAATCTTGGAACAATAAGTTAATCAACTGTATGACGTCTGAGAGGAACATTGAATTACGAGTTTCCTCATCGAGTCTTTAGAAGTTAAGATAACTTGAGAAACGCCTTAAAGAAATTTCGTGGTTCAATAGTTTGTGGTAGCAGTGAAGGACCTCAAGAACAAGCAGGATGCTTCTAGTTTAATTGGAAACTTCAGTTGATTTCTCATCTTTAGACACAAAACGAGAGGATTTAAGAAAGAGATAGGGTTTGGAAGTATACAAAAAATATTGAAAGATATAGAATGCAAAAGGAAAACATTTTAATCTATCTAAAAACATACACAAACGTGTTATTATAAATGCATATTTTATACGTGTGTTCATATATACATAATATATACATACATATATTGCACAGCCATTGAATATTGTATGCTATTCATATATTTTGCAGGCAATCTGAAAACAAATTCAGACTCCAGTTGACCTTGCAACTACAACTGATAAGTCAAATGCCTAGTGGAATTCATATTGATAAATGAACAATATTAGTGCATCAGAAAACACATATTTTCTTTCTCTATCATTTTCACCAGCAGTGTCTCTACCGCCAACACATATTAATAAAAGAAGCCATTTCTTAGTGTGGAATAAAGATACACGTGTCACAGTTAATAACTGAGAGCCATTTCATTCTTTACTCTTGATTATCCTCCTTCCGGGGTTAGATTCACACTCAATAATGGTGGTAATCTTTCAGGGGAGATTTCTATTTTGCTGTCACAAACATTGTATCGTTGTTAAGTTTATTACATACTTAATAAATTCTGACCTGCATATTGATGAAATTGAGAGAGAGAGAGAGAGAGAGAGAGAGAGAGAGAGAGAGAGAGAGAGAGAGAGATACACCAATCAAATATTGTTGAATAATAAAAAAATAAAAAAAAAAACATTTTCTCCATATTACGCTCCTTTTCATAGTATTTCATCAGTGAAATACAATGTGCCTAAGGAAAATACAAAGTCTTCATTCAATCTCTATTTTATTAATAAAAATAACAAAGTTATTTGAATTTCATAGAATCATCAATTAAGAATTCTTCTAATTTATTTTGAAAGTAACGTAACGGAAGCAAATCGTTATATTTGCTTAAGGAAAATACGCAAACGTAATCAGGTAATCTTTATTTATTTAATAAAAATTAAAAGATTATTTAAATTTACATAGAATTATCAGTATGGGAATTCTTAGATATTTTGTAAGTAACGTAACGAAAAAAAAATATATATTTGATATAGTAAAACAAATTATATAAATCAGTATTTTATTAGATAACTGAGCACGTCGATGCGAACAGGAGGCCCATGAAAAACACGAATGCAAATGACACTTTTATTTTTACGAGACTCGGTTTTCTAAAAGTAAATAAGTTTTGCATTAAAAAAATTAAAGTTCCTGTGTGTATGTAATATTTAATTTACAGTCGTTTATCTTAGTATAAGAAAAATGAGAGAGAGAGAGAGAGAGAGAGAGAGAGAGAGAGAGAGAGAGAGAGAGAGGTTCAAATTAACTGTTCCTTAGTAATAGTTTGGTAATATTTGAAAAATCCAGGTTCACTAGATGAATACTTTCGTTCCACTGCATGCAAATAATTTACTATGTACAATATTCTCTCTAATTATTTATCAAAAAATACAAAAAATAAATATTTATATAATATAATAAGGGTTTCCTTCCTAAATAGAAAGTCATTACCAAAATCCAGAACCAGAGAAACATTAAGCAGGGGAGACGAGGGAGAAGAGAACATAAACAGAAGTATAATGTCAGCATGAATGTAAATACAGACCAGAGAAACAGAGAGATTTATTTGTATACAGATTTTTCCATATAAAATGCCTCTGCTCTCAATTGCTACGGGAAGCGAAGGATAGTGCATTCATATATATATCTATATCTATATATATATATATATATATATATATATATATATATATATATATATATATATATATATATATCTATATATATATATATATATATATATATATATATATATATATATATATATATATATATATATATATATATATCATTACTGTATTTGTCAGGTATCATCATGTTTATTTTGATTAAAAGAGAGTTACTCCATCAAAGAAAAATCAATTTAACGTGGGAAAGCTGTATCATTCATGTTTTACCTTACAGTTGAGTTACTTTTTAAAGATACTCTTTCGAGGTTTTTTTATTCTTAATTCCTTTAGAGCATAAAACAGAATTTTCCACTTTTCGTTTTTAATTAGGTGAAGTTTGTTGTCGGAATGTTCGACAAAAAAGTTTGTGCATCGATACGTGTGTGTGAGAGTGAGAGAAAAGACAGACAGACAGACAGAGAAAGGAAGAAAGATAAGTCTGCTGTTGTAATATATGAAAGCAAAATGAATACACACGTTCCCATAATATGCATCAAATAATTCTGAGGCAAAAATTCCTTGAACTGACAACAGATGGCATCCCAGACCCTCTTGAAAAAGCACTGATATTAATATGGGGAACTGCTCCGTGAAAAAATAAGAATTATTATGAAAAGCAATCTGCGATCATGTCCCACCTGTTGGCGAAGGGTTGGGCACTGCAACTCGTGTTTTATGGCTTGTCAAACGTAGTGATAAATTTTATGGAGATGTAAAAACCCAATGAAAGGAAGATCAAACACCTATTAGGAATTAAACTATTCTCAAGAGCACTTATTTTAGCTACTGTTTTAAGTGTGACTTGACATTTGTAAAAGTGGGTTATGTTTTATCCTATATGATACCTGAAATGACTAGGTAAAACAAGGCCTGGTTGTAAGCACAACTTTCTGAATATCAGCTCCTTTTTCTTTTTCCTCTTTCAGTCTGCACCAAAAGGTTTAGGCTGACACCAGGAATCAAGAAAGACTTTTAACGTTCCACAGTAAAGATTTCTTTGTCACATTTCTTTCTTTCTTTTTTTCTTTAAATCTTCAGCTGAAACAATGGACAGACTAATTGCCCAAGAGGTCTCTAAAGAGAAATCAGACTACAGCGAGAGAGACAGATTTTAGGAAAAGGTATACATAAATGAATATGAAGAAACAGAAAATAAAACCAATACACCTAAATTCAGGAAACGTCAGCAGAAGCCTACCTATTTCATCAAGTTGTATCTCACATAGACATTTCCTTAATAGTAAAGACACAACTTTCATTTTCATTCCTGAAGGATCTTGTTAATGGTGGCAAAAAAAGTTTTTGTACTAATTCATTCCTAAGTTACGAGGATACATTATAATCAATATTACTCAAGAAAGTAGGGATGGGTAAGGTTCTTAGTTTATATATTACTTTCATTGACGGTACGTAAAGCCTGAGTCGTCTATCTCATGACAGGGAAACCTCCTAAATATGGAGCTGGTTTGCACAAAAGCCTTAGCCATCATTAATTAGATTATATCTTAACAGCCTATTTTTATATAGTCAAATAGGATATAGGATTTTGAAATACTTTCATACGAAATTACCACCATTGGCATCAACTCAAAACGTCGTGAAGATGGCGCTGAAGAGTAAAAAAAAACCTCAACATCATTGAATAAATTCCCTTTTCTGGCCTATTTCCATAAATCGCATAGCAGATTTCATGTCGAGAAGCGAAATAAATTCCTTATTTACATTTACGCAAAAGTACCAATATGATCAACAGCTCAAGTCAGAAAACTAAGGACATTCCTCACCTTGAAATGAAAAAATCCTCCTCTTTTGGAAAAGCTGAGATCACGTCCTCCTAAACAGAACTATTTTCGAAAGACGTGACAAGAAGGCCGCCTGGAGGCAAGGAGCCTCTCTCTCTCTCTCTCTCTCTCTCTCTCTCTCTCTCTCTCTCTCTGTCTTTGTCTCTCTCTCTCTCTCTCTCTCTCCTCTCTGTATATACAGAGATAGAGAAAAAGAGAGAGAAAGAGATCTTTGAGCAAAATCAAAGGGAGGAAATGTAAATATGAAGAGCTTCTAGTTAATGCTTGTTCTAAGTACAAATCCGTCATAAATTTCACTCCCTTTTTGAAAACAGCCTCCGGAGTCTCTTAAATTATTTCCTGATGGAAGGACATATCTTATTTATGAAGATTTTTCTTGATGTCTGAATATCTTTATCTGCATTTATTAGTAAAAAAAAAAAAGGCTACATTACTAAGCTGATAAAGATATTAAATATCTATAATCTGTTTATGCATATCTTTATACTAAGTATATTCTTCTCTTTAATTATTGATAAAAAAAGTAGATTAATCAATAGAAAGCCATTGTACTATTTTTATTCAGTTAGGCAATTCATGATTGCTAAAACGGTCTTCCCCGCACTTCTTAGCAACAACAACAACAACAACAACAAAAAAGAGAGAAAATATTATCCGATATACAGAGACGTACTAATTTGTGACCAGTTATAAGCAAGTCACCAATGCCACCATATTAGAATAAGAGATTTCGATTTCATATATTAGAAAGTTATTATAAATAAATAGCTATTATTCTTTCAACATGCAAAATCGAAATTATGATGCAGCAAAACAATCACACGGAAAGCAATATTCCAGGTCGGGTATCGATAGCACCCTGAACTGACCTATTTCATGTGCAAAAAAAAAAAAAAAAAAAAAAAAAAAAAAAACTTAATGAGAGCTGACTCTCTCCATACCACACGCTGTCGCTTTTTGGCTCAATTGGCTGTTGTATATTTGATGGCTTCATATCCGGATTGACAACTAGCGCTGTCAAAGTAATAAAAGAGCCACTGTCGTTTTAACGATGGAAACACGAGAGGAAAGATAAAAACGTTAAAATTCTTCTGTGATGAGACGATGAAGGACAATCAATTGAAAAGATATTGTGCGGAAACGTTTTAGGGTAAGATTTTCTTGTTATCCAAATAGCATATGTACATGTACTAACTATGTCCGTTCATAATGACTTGGCTTAGCCGAATCTATGGAGAGACTTACGAAGAGGTCCGTGAGAGAAAGGCAGAATGCTGGGATAGCTCTGCGAAAGTTTTTAATTGTTTGTGTGTGGTTCTCCAGACTGTAATGGGTAATTGTGACTTACTTTAGCCAAAGGGATGGCTTGTTTGAAGAAGAGAAATTGGTGTGACTAATTACTGATTGAGACATTTAAGTACTGGGGGGTTAACTGAGTTAGTTTGTCTGTGAGACTTGGATTATTATCTTTCTATTGTTGAATAAATATTATATTTCTTATATAAACTTTGACTCTGATTTCATGACCTGTTAGAAAGGAGAGAGAGAGAGAGAGAGAGACGAGAGATAGAGAGAGAGAGAGAGGAGGAGGCTATGCCGGTGATCGCGTTGAGAGAGAGAGAGTGGGGAGAGAGAGATTGAGTGTGTTACTAGTTTGCCTTGACGCTCGGGTTTAAACGCATACCAAGTATCAAATACCCTTCGCTGGTAATAGGTATCAGGGATGGGTAACATATATATATATATATATATATATATATATATATATATATATATATATATATATATATATATATATATATAGATACTATTACACACACACACACACACACACACACATATATATATATATATATATATATATATATATATATATATATATATATATATATAGCCTAAAGTAAAAGCCACACTAGTGGCCATTAACTAGATTTGTCTGACGCAAATGACGACATAATGGCTATAGAACAACTCATTTATAGGCAATTGCATCTGTTAACAGCTATTCTGATGAACCATAACAGTAAAGGTAAAAATGTTGTGGTCTACGTTACGAGCATCAAAAATGGCATCAAGCCAACCAGACAGACAGAGAGAGAGAGAGAGAGAGAGAGAGAGAGAGAGAGAGAAGAGAGAGAGAGAATTCATATTTTCTTAAATTTTTTACATTTTATTTTGAAGACCTCACATTTTTCGAACTTACACTGAAGTTTATTTGTATTCTAACATATATATATATATATATATATATATATATATATATATATATATATATATATATATATATATATATATATATAAGGGAGAGAGAGAGAGAGAGAGAGAGAGAGAGAGAGAGAGAGAGAGAGAGAGAGAATTACTAGTCTTTGTCTAAAATCTGTATTCTATCTATAGATTTTTTAATAAAAACAAAATTCTACCCTTTTTCGAAACGATCCACAATAATATTTATTATTCCAAAGCCTTTAATTGTAGCAGCATTTCAAAGAATATTTTTTTTTTTCATCGTTTAGTTTGCTGTAACTATTTTTCCCTCATGTACGTGACACTCAAAACAAGCTATTCGATTTTGCTTCCATTTTTTTAATTGAATTTCTGTGAAATTGCTTTTTTTTTTGTGCGGGTGGTAGGGTTGGGCGGTTCACAACTAAATTAAAAAACAATGGTGATCCCCATATGCAAACATACACA
>NC_087200.1:215295127-215305127 GCF_015104395.2 Macrobrachium nipponense
GTGTATGTTGGTACGATTTTAAATTCCATTCCATGTTTGGATGTGTATCTGTATGTCTGTGGATGTTTGTGTGGTGGGTGGGTATGTTCATATGAATGTGTGCATGTTGTGAGAGTGGGAGTGTATGCATATGCATATTTGTGTGAGAATATGTGAGTGCATCTCAGTGTGTCTTAAAAGGGGACTTATATGAACCCAGAATTACAAACATAAAAAAGTGTATGATATTTTACAATAATCACCAGAAATTAAATAATATATATATATATATATATATATATTATATATTATTATATATATAGATATATATAATATATATATATATGTATATATGTATATATATATATTATATATATATATATATATAATATATATATATATATAATATATTATATATATAATATAATATATCTATATAATATATATATATATATATATATATATATGCAGAAGCCAGTTACTATGTCGTACCTCTAAGTAAATGGGGATACAATCCACAATGAAGTAAACTCATCTTGTAGTTTAAAATATATATTTCTTGTACAGTATTAAAGCTTTCGACCATCAGCTGTGGTCTTATTCACTAAAATGTGATGTGTCACCTCAAGGAACTGACAAGTAAGAGCACAAACATTTGAAAAAACAACGGTTAGGTAACGAGCTACTATGAAATTCAGGGCCTCTGTAACACGGTTTTTTGGATTTTTCTCCTTATCAAAGCATCGGATGTAGCTGAAAGTTGAAATATGTATATTTTACAACTACACACAAATTTTGTCAGCATTATCAATAACCTAAACCCAATAGCTTTAATTTTTATAGAGTAAAAATGATCTAGCCGACGCCATGGCCAATGATTGCGAGCCAAGAGTCGAAAAACATTCATTACGTAAGCAAGGTAAACATCGTTTTACGAAATGTTGCCCCGCCCATCCCCAGACCAGACAAGAAAACCCCATTAACCTTATTCCATCGGTTCTGAAACCCATAGTAGTCAAGAATGGCTAATAGGATTTGGAATTGTCCCCGTGGCTGCAAAACTGCATTTGTCTTATGACTTGCAACTTTATACAGACAAGAGAAAGCCCGTGGCCATACTTACTATAGCCTGAATAGGTAATTAGTCAGTTTCTAGTTTAAATCCAATGTTTATGGTCTGATTTGTATTTAGCGTAACATGATTATAGTACTTGTAATGTCATTCAGGATTTTGAATATTTCCATCAACTATTCACTATGCCACCAAGAGAGAGAGAGAGAAAGAGAGAGATTGTATGTAAACAGTCATTATATAACTATTTTTGTTAAAATAAGATTTTTATCCACAGTAAATACAAGCTAATATGTGCTAGCATAGTAATACTACTGTAGCAGTAGTGCCGCAAAATTAGTAATAGCAGCAATATACATGAATTAAACGTTTAGGCCAACTGCTGGGATCCCTGAGGATCATTTAGCACTTCTTACAACTACTCGAGAAATGAGATTTTATAGCCAGAAGTTAGTTTTTCTAATACAACAATGTCCATGATAGCCTTCAGTGTTATCCTGAATTATAACGAGGCCAAAGTGGGTGGAGCCTCATGAAGTCATCATTCTGACGATAATTATTGGTGAAGGTTTAAAGCCAAAATACGGTACCGTCTATTTTTTTTTTTTTTTAGTAAATAGGTAGATAGCTGATAAATAAAAATTGCTTGACATTAGATACAGCAGTTATCAAATCAAGCTTGTCTACTATGTCTTTGAAAATTACCAACTATTCCCTACATCTTGTCAATCTGATTGTGACCTATAAAGTAGATTATAATTTCATAGGACACTTATTTTGGGAGTTTGACTAATAATCGAAGTGTTTTTGTATTTATTAACATATTTTGTTGGTTTGTTCATTATGACAATTATCAGTGGAGAGGAATCAGAGTTCATAAAGGTTTACTGCTTTGCTTGTATTTAAATTTTTTTCATTGTTGCCAGAGGTATAGCCTTCGTTACGTATAGCCAATCATCCATCGAGAAAGAGGGAAGAAATGCCGTCATAAGTTACGTAACGAGTGCGTTCGAAACTTTATCTCTGAGTAAGTTGGCCCGTCTTCAAAAATAGTCACTTTTACATTATAAGTACCAAATTTATTCAACCTACGTAATGCAGAATACAGTCAAAATTTATGTGTAGATACAATGTGTATTCTGAATAAGCGTTATATATATGAAATGCATAGATAAAAAGTTATTGCCAAAAAACCGTGTTACAGACGTCCTGAATCTCATAGTAGTTTATTTTATGAATGGTCAGGCGGTTGAGCCCTCGTCCTTTCCAGAATTAGTCTTGATCTTCATGGGGGAATGTTTCTATTGTCAACTGCTTGTTCTCTGCTGTTTGGGTGGTTTGTTGGAGAAATGACCTGAGTGGAGTAAACAGGAGAGGAAGCAGCATCGTCATTGGCACATATATTTCTAAAGAGGAACACGTTTGCACAAAGAGCCCCATACAGGAATGACCAAAACCAACTGTGGTCTTGGATCGCATTCACTTCGCACTCGGGGAGAGAGCGAGAGGAGAAATGAGAAGACTATCACTTCCAGAGACAAATGATGAAAGGGTCAGTGTGGAAGGGGGAGGGAGGGAGGGAGGGAGAGGACGCCATTGGTATCCCCCGGACACTTCGAATGCATAAAGGAAAGGAAACTTTCTCTTGTTTCTACTGTATTCACTCCACCTCAGAGACTCAGAGTCTCTCTTACTATTCCTTATGTTGTATAATAGAAACACGCTTTCCTCTATCATGATGTGATGCATTATTTTTTCATATGACAGATTCTGCAGAGTAATAGAATAGAAATGCTAGCATATAAATTTGGTTATTTTTACCATATGGTAATTGTTTTTATGCTTAAGGGCTAATAGGATTGTAATGCAATTTTGTTACAAAGACAGATTTTTTATATTGAGAACATGAACGAAATAGAGTGTAACAATACAATAATAGATTTTAAAAGATATACGTATTTTATATTGGACATCATCTATTGAATTTTGCTGATAATTGGTAATATGATTTTAGTTTCATCTGTCTTTATTCCCGTATTTTCCACTGTAAAATATGCATTGATTCTCTGTCCTGGAGGCCTGCAAACACACCTGACCCTCTGTGCACTGAACCCAGTGAGACTTAATTAAATGTTGAAGGTAGTTTATTACACAAACAAGGGTAAGGGCTGCGCATTGTTTCCTTGATTACATAAATATGTAGTTTTCTAAATGGAGTATTGTATTACAGCCAGAGGCAAAATAGATATAAAGGCCCTCATTGTCTGATGGGTAACTCTGTTCTTAAAAACGCTGTTTGTTCACCTCTTAAGAAGTTGAGAAGAAAATAGATGAAAAGTTTGTTGTTAAACATCTATGTAAATCTAATCGTTTGATTAATAAGGGGCGATGCCATTGTCTTCCTCAGAGTAATTCTCTGTCAACTCACAAGACTACCTTGGTTATGTAATAACTCGCATTCAACAGTTCCTTTCAAAATTTACTCAAAACAGTTTTTCCTGCCATTTCTTTTATATATAGACATAGTCACATTAATCAACAATTATCACATAGGGCATTGTACCAATATATCTATTCAGACTATTTTAAGGTAATTCAATAATATATTTATCTTATATCTCCTGGCATCGTCCACCAAAGTACATCTGTTCTAATTTCTTGTGTTTTGCTTTTAGCTATTCAGAAGTGACTGTTAAGTGGAGTAAATAAATATCTTAATATTATATTAGCACTTTATGTTCATTATGATTGTTTTGATTTCTGGTTTATTGTGTTCTCGTAATTTTATGAATCCCTAATGATAGGAAAGGAAATAAATTCAGTTTTTTAATTTTAATTTGCTTTTGTCCAATAGTTTTTTCTGTGTTGTCATTTGTATGAATGATTGTTTATCCTAACATATGATAGCCTGCTTTAAATATCATTCTCGAATATTATTAGAACAATTATGAAAGCATGAATGGGAGATTTCCCGTTTTGTACGAGGTTGAAAAAGTAATTAAAAGGTACGAAATTCACCATAATAAACACTCAATAGTTGTATCATATCATTCATTCCTTTTCATGGAGCTAATTCAAGGCCACTTTCGATTCAGGAAAAGATTTGCGGCAAATGGAAGAATCATTAAGTTATACGTATTACACTTTGAATGTTCTTTGTGAAAGGGGATATGATCCGGCCTAGTGAATGATAACAAGAACTTTAATGAACGATGCAAATCCTGATCCACTGGTACACGGGTGAAACGGGATCCCCTCTCTGAAAAGAGGAAAGGATTACACTCTGTCAGAGAACTTTCACAATATCATCGGTTAGTTCTGAACAGTGTTTTGAAATACCCGGCTTTTAAATGCGTGATTGATGTCGGGGCTTAGATTCTAGTCATGAAGAACAGTTTTTTTGCTTTTGAGGGAGGGGACTGTTTCTGTTGATCCATTTGTGATTAGGATTGCTGGCAAAAAACATTGTTTCTTTTTTTTTTTCGTTTAGAATCTATGAATGAAAAAACTGAGTACATTTGACTACAAAATCATATAGGTTATTTACCGCTGCTGTAATGATAGTCAACTCAGCTAGAAATTAGAGTGAATAATCAAATCATTCATTTGTGATTAGGATTATTGGTGAAAATCATTGTGTTTTTTTATTTTTTATTTTAAAATCTGTAAACAAAACTGAGCACATTTAAAAAATCTTATGGGTTACCGTATTTGTAATGATAGTCATCGCAGCTAGAAAATAGAGGGAATTATCAAATCATTCATTTATGATTTATTTATCTATCCGTTGGATTTCCCATACATTAGTCTTCCGGATTTGGAATAAACCGAATCACAAATATCTGCACTTTCTTACATTTACCTTTTCCAATGTTCACTGAATAGCATGATGAATGATCAGTGGCTGATGAATGGAACAGTGGGAATGAATTATCCCTCGTAAATATGCTCCATAAGGGATGCCGATTTGTCTATTAAGTTACTCCAATGTTTTCAGGATTTGTTGTAAAAGATGTTAACTGATATTTTAACTCTCGTTCCAATTATAACGGCGTAGTGACCGATTAAATCGTAACAAATATTACCAAAAATAATGATGACTCCGCTTACATTGTATATACAGAGACAAATAACCATCAGTACTTCATTGGTCTATATTTTCCATTAATTTGGAAACAAATGCTTAAGTATGGACAATATTAACTAAAAATACACCATTTTAAACAGCTTAATCTTTATATATCTTATTGAAATAACTAGAAACTGTCAATAGGTATTATACAAGTACGTACTAAAAGAATTTAGTTTGTAGAGTATATAATAATTTGTTTGACTTGAGCAGCGTTCAGATTTTCAGTAACATTAGATATCATTCTGTAACTCATCATACAGCCACTGGTGTTTCGATATTACGACAATACCATAACGGTACTTTTAAATCATTGCTTTTAACTTGAGAGAAGAGAGGAGGCTGGTGGCAAGACCTAAGATAGTTTGAATAATAACTGATTTTACTTCAGCTACAATCATGATTCTTGGTAACATTGGCTGAATAGAACAATACTACCATAACAATACTTTTAAATCCTCGCTTCTAACCTGAGAGAAGAGAGGAGGCTGATGGCAAGACCTCTTCCCTAATGGTCTCCTGACAAGTCGAGAAACGACTCCTACCTGCTGGGCCTTGTGTCTTGTCAGTGTCCGGGAACCTTTCCTCCTTTTATGGAGATATTTTCCCCTTGATGGACTGCGTTTCTATTGCGTGACTGCGCGCTTGTGTGCCAGTTTGTGTTTGTGTGTGTTTTGGGAAACAGGATTGAGAGAGAGAGAGAGAGAGAGAGAGAGAGAGAGAGAGAGAGAGAATCTTAACAGACAATGAAAAGGGACACAAAGAGTAAGAAAGAATATCTTCGCTTTCTCTTTGCTTCTTGTAGACAGCAGTGAGATCCATAAGAAATAAGAATGTGCTCCTCTCCTTCGACTATCTTTTCCAGCAACGAGTATCTGGCGTCAGTCTTTTCTTTAGGCCCAGATCTGTTTCCGGGAACAGAGTCAGCAGGAAAATTATTTTCATCATTTGGAGAAGGAAGCTTGTTTTTGTTAAACAAGTTGAATGGACAGACGAAGTGATGCTGCAGTTACCTTCATTCTTGTGTGTCTGTGTGCGCGCGCGCGTGTGCGTGTGTATTTATTCTTCCCAAATGAAAGGATATCCGGTGCAATTTCTTAAATGTGAGTTTATCCATTGCTGATGCTGATTTTGTATTTAGTTTTTAGCAAACGATGAACCCAAGAAGTTAGAAACGATAGAAGCTTGACGTTAATAGATGAATAAATAATAGAAACGAGAGAGAGAGAGAGAGAGAGAGAGAGAGAGAGAGAGAGAGAGAGAGAGAGAGAGAGATTCTGAAATAAAGGTGTATGAAATTACAAAGCGACAGCAACGCTTTTGTATATTCTATATTATTTCTTCCCCTATAATTTTTCCCCTGCACAAATGGTTTACGAGAGAGAGAGAGAGAGAGAGAGAGAGAGAGAGAGAGAGAGAGAGAGAGAAATGGATTTCAATTTCTCTGATTACTGCTAAGCGCATTTTAAATCTCACTGAATCTCCCGAGAGCATTATGAGTGATTAATTCCCCGCATAATGAAGCTGATGCCTGCTGGGGAAAGAAGGAGGAATTATAGGAATTTTTTCTTGATAAGCTTTCTTTTACTATGATGATGGTGATACGAAGAAATACTTCAACTAACTGCCAGAAATTAACCTGAAATCGACATGAATGATACATGAATAGATATTTCCTATATCTGAACGACTGAAATTTTAACGAATTCAAATCTCGATTTCAGGCTGATTCATTTTCACAGAATTACATCACATTTATGATTGTCTATAAGCTAAAGTTACTACGATTTTAAGTCCTTAGAAAAGCTCAAAGTTTTTCACTACATTCATAACATCACAGCTAATCTTTAAATGTTTTCCATATGAGCTGAAAGAATAATAAAAAGAATGACTTCAACAAAATGATATTCACTAAATGAAATTATTTTTTTTCAGGCAGATTTCTGGGTTAGGAAGACTTTTGAGCCAAGTAAAAAAAAAAAAAAAAAAAAAAAAAAAGTGAAAGCAAAATTGCGAGACGCTGAAAAGCATGAAAGTGGAAATAGTAGATACATAAAAAATTCCGAACAGGGGAAATGAAAACAGAATGAGCAAGGGAGGGAAATTCTCGAATGAAAGAGGAATTTGTGCCAAGTGGTATGAAATATATTTTAGAATGTATACTTATATCTAAGGAGTCTTTCTTTGTTCTTGAAATAATATTTTAACATGGTGAATTTTTTATTTTTTTTATAGAAACTATTTGATTCGCTCTGCATAATTCACTGTTAACTATTTTATAGATATTTATTTAAAACATTATCCTTGTCAAGTATCTAGAAATATGTCATAATAACAATAGAATATTTTCCGAGTAATTTTATCGTTTATTATTTTAAGATTCAAGAGATATTATGCAAAGTGACCTCTGCTTGACATTTAAGATTTATGCCTTAATGGAATTAATTTTTCTAGATTGAAATTGTTAAAGGGACGTATGATACACATCAGGATGTTAATAATCCATGCATCAAAAATAAGACAACAAGTAAGTCTAGCTGTAATGAGTCTATCCACGACCCCTCTACGACATTTACGATGAAAATATTCAAATTTATCTAACCAACTGCACAAACTATATCAAGTCAATTAAAATTTATTCTCAAAACTTTGGTTAAATTTCTCTCTCTCTCTCTCTCTCTCTCTCTCTCCCTCCTCTCCTCCTCCCCCTTCTTCATCTCACTCCATCTCTCCTCTCTCTCTCTCTCTCTCCAGAATACTACTATAACATTCAGTTCAGACTCACAGAGCATGAAATGATTCTCACCATTTTAATCATAATAAAGTTTTGAGGTTGTCGTAAAAGAGTCAGGAAATGGGTTCTGCTTCACACCCTTCCCTAATTATCTAATTTATTCCCTGACTATTCTCACAAAGCTTTGTTGTATCCAATACGTGACGAGTTTGGAGAATTATCCTCCAGGTTTAATTATGCTTGTTACATAAAATGTACTAGAGACACCACTTTTCTCTACCGAAGCTATACGTTCTTGCTTGAAACCCTTAGTAGGCTGCTACAGCAAAGTATGACATTTTCTAGTATCAGGTTTAATACTACTCGCTTTCCTAGTAGTTTCATCTTGGCTACAACTAAAATGTTGAATTGTTTATTCAATGAAGTTGTGGAATCCTCTGGTATCGAATACTTAAGCGAAGAGCAAGTTCATTCCTGCTCTCTGACGTCTACTTAATTTCAGGCGCATCGGTTTTCTTTTCTATTTCCTCTTAATTATTTATTTATTTATCTATTTGGTTATTTATTTATATATTACCTTTTTGTTTAACTTACCTCTCTCTCTCTCTCTCTCTCGATTTTTTTTCAGTCCTTAATTATATCTTAAATTCGATTGTTTTTTTACAGAAAGCTCTCTCTCTCTCTCTCTCTCTCTCTCTCTCTCTCTCTCTCTCTCTCTCTCTCTCTCTCTCTCTCTCTCTGCAAATATCCTCAGTATTTAATAATTCCCTAAATATGTCTTCTATTGTATAGAAGGCTCTCTCTCTCTCTCTCTCTGCCTCTTCAATCTCACCAGCTGGGGAATTATGAGAGAAGTGAAGCGAAGTGGGACAAAAATCCCCCTCCAAAAATGACTAATCTAATTGAACATTAAGCACCAGTTTCCTGGAATTGACCACTGGATCATAACTGATTTTTCCTTTTCTTAATGAGTTCTCGCTTACAGAGCTAATTTACATATCGTTTAACATTTACAGTATGATTATTACCAATTTACATATTCAGGAAAAAGACTTAATTTCATCTGTCTCTTTACTTGACTTCTCTCTCTCTCTCTCTCTCTCTCTCTCTCTCTCTCTCTCTCTCTCTCTCTCTCTCTCTCTCCGTTTATTCTTATAATAACGACTTGATTTATCGTTCTCTTTAAAATTGACGAATTAAAATGCACAGAAAACTTTCAAACAGAATTATAATGGTTTTCACTAAGGTTACTTCAGCAGCTTTGAAGCTTAATGTCCAGATTTTAATACAAAGCAATTCTATAGAAGATATCGTTGGGTACTTAATGTGTGTGTGTGTGTGGTGTGCGTTTACATGTAAAATTTTTGGGTAACTACTTAAATGGTAAGTTAATTTACATCTGTACCTAAAATCAATATTAGGGTTCTTATGATGAGTATTTAAATTTAATATTTTAGAAAGTTAAATCTCATTTAATTCTGAAACCCCTCTGAACTGAAAAAGCATTCGCCTGCAAAGATAAAGGCTACAACTTGATAATGGTAAGTAAGAGCTCTCGGGATATCTCATAACATATTTTATATCCTCGCAAAAGGAACTGAAATGGCGAGTGATACCGGCATCACTGGGCTGTTTAAACTCCTGGCATTGAGGATATAGTTCTTGCAAATGGTTGTGAGAAATATACAATAAGCATTATGACCCTGCATATTGGGCGATTTGTCTCTTAGACATTCTGATCTTATAATAATATCAATCATGTATTGCTGAAATCCGTATTTTAATATATATATATGTATATATATATATATATATATATATATATATATATATATATATATATATATATATATATATATATATATATATATATATATATATATATAACCGGCAGTCCTTATAAAGTATGGTTTCTGAACTTTTCTACTGCATATTACGTACTCTTAGACAGCGAATTTTCCCAGCATGAAAAAAGTACACTGGACTGAGCGAAATTTGTTTTTTTCGTGATAATATTATCGCTATTTCTCATCCCTTAGCTCTTATTCCAATTATATACTATTATCCTTTTCAATGATACCCATCA
>NC_087200.1:215307627-215310127 GCF_015104395.2 Macrobrachium nipponense
AGCCTACTCTCTTAAGTAGTGGTGGTAGTAGTAGTAATGGTAGTAGTAGTAGTAGTAATAATAATAATAATAATAATAATAATAATAATAATAATAATAATATTAATAATAATACTGCTTCTTTCCCTGCTTATTATTCTCCTTCTCCCTCATATCCTCGACTTTATTCTCCTCTCTTTTGCAAGATGCATAATAACACATTTTCCAAACACAATACTGTCTTTACCCCAAGTCATGAAAGGCAATTGAATTCCGCTCCCGAAAGAGACATGAAATTTTTCCATTATTTTTCAGGAAACAGAGATGAAACCTCGAGAAAAAATCTATTTATGGCTGGACGGTTGAGAACAACTTAACCTTATTATATCTATTTATCAGTTTTTTAATTGGCGAATTTATTTTTTACCTTTATAATAATTTATCTCCGCTTTCTGTATTTCTTGTTACAATCTACTATTTCTTTCAAATGAACACTATATTCTGTGGAAGCTTGTTTTTCAAATCAATGGTCCCTGTGGGATGTTCCATATGAATAGGGTACCTGTACTGAATCATACTATAATGGGCGTAATGTCTGTCTGTCTGTCTGTCTGTCTGTCTGTCATTCAATCACGGTCAAACGGCTGGTCAGATGGGCATGAAACTTGGCAGAGTTATGGTGGGGACCCCTAAGATGGTTTGTAATGGGGGTTCATCCAACCTACCCCCTTCCTTTGTAGGGGGTGGGGATGAGAAGAGATTCCTGAAACGGAGCTGTTTCTGGCCGTGAAACGAGGCAGGTTATTCCCGTAGACTTAGTTACTTTACGATTTTTCATACATAATTTCTGTACAACTTACCCGGAGAAAGTCGCGAATATTTCAGCTCGGACACAATAGAAGATGAAAATTATCATCAATATCCGCAAGATTTTTTGAATAACTTAAATCCACCGGGACTGCCAGTGCACAAAATAACGTTGAAGAAGTACTGCCGGTAATGTTATTGCTTTCAGAATTTCGATCCTGCAATGGGACAAATAAAAATAAAAAGGAAACTGACAAGTTCCTACTTTCTACTCTTTTTTGGAAGACACAGGATCCTAAGAGCATTTATCAGTAGCCATAACGCACTGACATACAAGTTGCGTCTTTGCAGCATCGAGAATATAAAAGAAATAAAAATCCAGATTTCGAGAGAAGCAAATCCTCGCCTTTGCTGAGGCAAATATTCCTTCATTGAAAAGAAGCAGCCAAGCCTTAATGAAAAGGTAAGAAATAGAGAGGAAAACGACTAGAAAATTGCAAGGCAGATAGTCTTCGTTTTGCAAACTCCTGCTTTTCATAGGTGGACGTTCAAGTAGAAAAAACGAAATTAGAAAAATAAGAGTTTAGAGTTTCTCTTTCACCTTCTCTTCATATGTCGATTGTTCGGAGCAAACTAAGGGAAGAATAATTCAACGTGACAAGTCATTACGGAGCTCAAATAATAAAATTCCATATCGAATGCAACAAGTAAATGCTTGATTAACTTCCGGAAGGCTCCCAACTGGAAGCAAGGATTGATTAAATATAGTAGTAAACCAGCACCGAGAGCGAGATGTATTCGACTGCATTTAGGGACCACGCGAGGGAGAGAAAACACGAATTTACTCTTAATTTTCTTTGAATTCCTGGCCGTGTGCAGGACGTCACTCACGTGTTGACGTTAAATGCAAAACTCTCGGATTTTCGTTTATATATCGAGCTGTAAATATGAGGAGAGAGATGAGAGAAAGAGAGAGAGAGAGAGAGAGCAGAGAGAGGACGAGAGAGAGAGAAGAGAGAGTCAAGTTCTGCTTAAATCCACAAGATTGTTATATATATATATTTATATATATATATATATATATAATGATATATATATATATATATATATATATATATATATATATATATATATATATATATATATATATATATATATATATATATATATATATATATATATATATATATATATATATGAAATATTAAGTTGCAAGAGAAAACCACAAAACTTTTAAACACTTTACATTAAGCAAAAAAAAAAAAAAAAAAATTGACAAAACTACTATATTACCGGTTATAACATCAACAACAGCCAAACAATATACCATCATAGCAATCTGACCGATCCCCAAATCCAATATATCGTTTGGTATACAAATGGTAACTCATAATGGTTCGAGTATCTCTACAAGTTTTCTTGCCATATAGTTTCAAACATCTCTTTTATTATTAAAAACGATTAATGGGTTATTATGTAGACTGCGTCATATGTTCTTTGTATATATGATAACTGCTCGAAGTTTGAATCTGTCATTTCAGAACGGAAAGGGTTCGAACCTGTGTTAACAACATTCATTTCCCACTGCTAAACCCTATGGAATCCGAAAGCATAAGTGTTCATTTATTATATTTTACTTATACATTAGAGCATTAAATTAATTTATCCAACAATTAAGCTTTAATGTTTTTTTATTCTTTTCATTTCTACGGTA
>NC_087200.1:215315127-215361163 GCF_015104395.2 Macrobrachium nipponense
ACTACAGGCCTATCACCTGCCTACCAATAATGTGGAAGTTACTAACAGGTATCATCAGTGAAAGGCTATACAACTACCTAGAGGAGACAAACACCATCATCCCCCACCAACAGAAAGGCTGCAGAAGGAAGTGTAGGGGCACAAAAGACCAGCTCCTGATAGACAAAATGGTAATGAAGAACAGTAGGAGAAGGAAAACCAACCTAAGCATGGCATGGATAGACTATAAGAAAGCCTTCGACATGATACCACACACATGGCTAATAGAATGCCTGAAAATATATGGAGCAGAGGAAAATACCATCAGCTTCCTCAAAAATACAATGCGCAACTGGAATACAATACTTACAAGCTCTGGAATAAGACTAGCAGAGGTTAATATCAGGAGAGGGATCTTCCAGGGCGACTCACTGTCCCCACTACTCTTCGTAGTAGCCATGATTCCCATGACAAAACTACTACAGAAGATGGATGCCGGGTACCAACTCAAGAAAAGAGGCAACAGAATCAACCATCTGATGTTCATGGACGACATCAAGCTGTATGGTAAGAGCATCAAGGAAATAGATACCCTAATCCAGACTGTAAGGATTGTATCTGGGGACATCAGGATGGAGTTTGGAATAGAAAAATGCGCCCTTAGTCAACATACAAAAAGGCAAAGTAACGAGAACTGAAGGGATAAAGCTACCAGATGGAGCAACATCAAACACATAGATGAGACAGGATACAAATACCTGGGAATAATGGAAGGAGGAGATATAAAACACCAAGAGATGAAGGACACGATCAGGAAAGAATATATGCAGAGGACTCAAGGCGATACTCAAGTCAAAACTCAACGCCGGAAATATGATAAAAAAGCCATAAAAAACACATGGGGCAGTGCCAGTAATCAGATACAGCGCAGGAATAGTGGGATGGACGAAGGCAGAACTCCGCAGCATAGATCAGAAAACCAGGAAACATATGACAATACACAAAGCACTACACCCAAGAGCAAATACGGACAGACTATACATAACACGAAAGGAAGGAGGGAGAGGACTACTAAGTATAGAGGACTGCGTCAACATCGAAAACAGAGCACTGGGGCAATATCTGAAAACCAGTGAAGACGAGTGGCTAAAGGAGTGCATGGGAGGAAGGACTAATAAAAGCAGACGAAGACCCAGAAATATACAGAGACAGGAGAAAGACAGAAAGAAAACAGAGGACTGGCACAACAAACCAATGCACGGACAATACATGAGACAGACTAAAGAAACTAGGCCAGCGATGACACATGGCAATGGCTACAGAGGGGAGAGCTAAAGAAGGAAACTGAAGGAATGATAACAGCGGCACAAGATCAGGCCCTAAGAACCAGATATGTTCAAAGTACGATAGACGGAAATAACATCTCTCCCATATGTAGGAAGTGCAATACGAAAAGTGAAACCATAAACCACATAGCAAGTGAATGCCCGGCACTTGCACAGAACCAGTACAAAAACAAAAAGAGGCATGATTCAGTAGCAAAAGCCCTCCATTGGAGCCTGTGCAAGAAACATCAGCTACCTTTGCAGTAATAAGTGGTACGAGCACCAACCTGAAGGAGTGATAGAAAACGATCAGGCAAAGATCCTCTGGGGACTTATGGTATCAGAACAGATAGGGTGATACGTGCCAAACAGACCAGACGTGACGTTGATTGACAAAGTCAAGAAGAAAGTTTCACTCATTGATGTCGCAATACCATGGGACACCAGAGTTGAAGAGTAAAGAGAGGGAAAATTGGATAAGTATCAAGATCTAAAATAGAATAAGAAGGATATGGGATATGCCAGTGGAAATCGTACCCATAATCATAGGAGCACTAGGCACGATCCCAAGATCCCTGAAAAGGAAACTCTAGAAAAACTAGAGTCTGAAGTAGCTCCAGGACTCATGCAGAAGAGTGTGATCTAGAAACGGCACACATAGTAAGAAGAGTGATGGACTCCTAAGGGAGGCATGATGCAACCCGGAACCCCACACTATAAATACCACCCAGTCGAATTGGAGGACTGTGATAGAGCAAAAAAAAAAAAAAAAAAAAAAAAATAATAATAATAATAATAATAATAATAATTATCCATTATTGTTTTGTTACTACTGCTGGAATAGTGGAATGGAATTCCGGCTTTTTGCCATCAGAATTTATCACGGCCAATTCATGTTATAAAAACATGAAACCTTTGCTTATCACTGCAAAACTATAACCATTCCCATTTACTGGAAACAAAAAAGAAATTTTAAAAAATTGGGTATCACATCAGCTTTGGTTACCACACGGTAAAACAAAACTTAATTTCTTTTTATTGTTGAACGTATGGAGTCGCTCTCATCATATTTCCAGCAGTGGGATTCATTTCCATTAATTGGGAAATGTGAGGTCTATCCTTTTTAATAAGTTCCCGTTCATGGGAATTATACCGTGAACTGAGTAAAAACACCTTTTATGCACTTTTTCTTACTCGTTGGTGGGGGCAACTTTATTCATTTTATCTTCTAAATATCTCTTAGCAGTTTACTTTTTCTACAGTGTTAAACTCGACGGACTTGGCGATACTATTTTGAGAATGAATAAAAGAGTATTTTTGTTATTAACGAACATATTGAACAACTGTAGGTGACTTTAACTGTTAGGTATGTTTGTGTGTATGCATGTGTGTGTGTGTGTGTGTGTGTGAGAGAGAGATTTCTCTGAGAGAGAGAGAAAAGAGAGAGAGAGGGAGGGAGAGAGAGAGAGAGAGGTACGCTCAAGAGAGAAAAATAGTCGGTGTTTTTTTTTTGTGTGCGTGTGAGAGAGAGAAAAAGAAGTGCTTATATGTTAATGTGCGAGGCATGTGTGTGTGTGAGAAAGAGAGAGAGAGTCTCTAAGAAGACAAATATGTTTACGTTTCTGTATGTGCGTGTGCATGTAAGTTTGTGTGTGTGTGTCTGTGTCTGTGTGGTGTGTGCGTATGTATGAGAGAGAGAGAGAGAGAGATAACGTTCAACCAGGAAAAATAGACGTAACTGGTCAGCTATGTTTTTTGCCTTTTCCTCAGCTGAAACGTCGAGAGTTGTTGATAGTCGTATCATCAATACAGCTTCGAAATCCAAAGCGTAAATGGATAAGCTTTTGGAGAGAGTATATGACGCATGTAGCCGAATATAAACATGATAGTTGGCGTGATTCCATCATGTTATTTTTTGCTTTAGAAAATTCTGTTTTATTTTTGTTATATTCTATAGATTTTACAATCATAAGAGTTTTCCAATAATATTTTCCTATTCTTCTTTAAGTATGTTCATTCAAACTATCTTAGAAAAGAAAATTAGATGTTATTATTAACAGGCTATTTAACCTCATAGAAGTTAAATAGCCTGTTTACCCTAGAAAAGAAACTTGGGCTTCATATTTATCCTGAATATATTATAGTTCTTCTTCCTCCTTTCATTATATAGAAATAAAAACTCCTCGTTGATATTGAGCCTTCAGACGATTCAGTCAAGCCGTCATGTTCATGTTCCTTTTTCGCAAATAAACGTACAAAATAAACTGTGCAGATAGCATAAGAGAAAGAATTGCAGTACTGAATAATTTGAACATCTGCTGCACTGAGATCTGTTTGATAAAACCTGCTTCCAGAATTTCACCATTTCATTTAAACAAGCTTATAGATAAACAAGTTCGCTCTCCCTAGAATAACGGTTTACATTTTTTTTTTATTCCAAGCAACACTTACATCTCGTCTCAGTTTTTGTATAAAAGCCCTGCCCCGTATACGTTCTCCTCTTTTTGAAACCCAGACTTCCAATATACTCTTCCATGACATTGTCCCTCGTTGCTGGAAAACCCTTTTTCTGAAAGGAGAGTATATCTGTCTCAACATCAACGTTTTCCAGTGGCTTTTCGCATGACATATATATATATTAATATCTGATCTGCCCCCCCCCCCCCCTCCCGGAATGGCTGGAAAATCTTCAAGTTCGCCTCCTATTTTTCGTTTTGGAATTTGTGTCAGTCTAAACACTGGTTCGTTTTGACCAGTATAAGGGTTTTAGTTCTTCTCTGTATCTTGTTTTAGGTCTGAGTTTTTTACTCAGCAGCCAAAGAACTGAAAATATTCTTATCAGACATTTTAAATGAATTATCTTCTATATAATCTTCGCTGGAACAACTTCCTTTTCCAAGATTTTCAAATTAGAGGCATCTCCAAGACCCGGCTTAGTTTCTTTAATACTAAGGTCTATGCAAAAGGATATGGAATTTTATCTTTTAAGATTCATAGTAGCAATTCCGTAAGTCACCTAATTTTGTTTTGCATGTCTCCTGAAAAAAAAGCATTGTGAGATTTCTCTCTATTGGTTTTTGTTTGAAATATTATTCTCTGAAAATATACATAGATTTTTGGGAACGATGACTTATGTAGAAATAGAAATAAAATTCGATATTTTAGGACCGAAAACCTGATTAGGATAATTTTTACCTCAAAGTTTTATTCTAGGAAAAGTAGCTTTAGGAAAATTGTAGAATTTTATGTAAATGGTGGCTGGGAATATTTTTTGGCGCTATAACTTCCTCCTCGCCTCTCCCTCTTTTTGTTTTTCAAGGTTTTTGTGCCTTACCCCATCCTTGGGCGGTTTTTTGGTTTTCCTGTGAAGGATTAATCTTCTGAGGCCAATAAAATTAAACATATAATTTTTTGATATCAGTCCATAGAAGCAGCTATCAGTCTGCCTCAGTAATAGTGAAAGATAGAGAGAGAGAGAGAGAGAGAGAGAGAGAGAGAGAGAATATGCATAATAATACGACTATAACATACTTATAGAATGATAATTATACTACTTTTGAGAACATAACATTATATTCAATTCAATTTCCGAATAAGTGAAAAATAGTTTCATGCTGCATATAGAACTATATTGGTCATATTTAAAACGAGTGATAAACGCAAAGTATTTTCATATGTTTGGAAAAAAGAATTGAAATACAATTTAACCTTTATTTTACGATCACATTTTATGAAATTGGCTATTATCTGTTTTGAAGTTAATGGTCGCTTTATATTTTATATTTTGGCAATATCCATTTGACCCTCAATTTTTGGTGCTCTCTTTTTTAGGAGACAGCGAAGCCAGATATCATAAATGTGTGTGTGTGTGTGGTGTGTGTCTCTCTCTCTCTCGTAGTAGCCATCTTGCTTGGTGAGGACGTTCCCGCGCGAAGTCAGATTAATCAACAGATATCACAAGTTTAACATACGTCTAGAATTTGAGAAATATCTAGAAGTGTTCGTGACTATCCGTGATAAGATTAGTGTGAAAATAGTAGGATAAAGCGTCTTCTAATTTAGTTTAATCAAGTGAAATACTGTAAATCAGAACAAGATGGCAGTAAGTTTACCAACTGCGGTAAGAAATGGCAAAATTTAGCTTGCTTGGCAGATTCTCAATACGATGAGGTAGCAGGAAGGGAACTGGCATTTCTCATATATGAGAAATGCCAGTTTCCCTTGAAACTGAAAACACCTTGAAAATAATTGAAGAAGTTCCAAATAGAATCCAAGTGGTCAAGAGACTCATAAAGAAAATATACATAAACCAACATATTCCGACAAAGAAAATGAATAAGGTGAACCTTGTGAATATCCTAATTGATGCATTACGAAAAAGAATGCCAAAAACATGCAAACTGTGTAAGGTGTGGTATAGCATAGTTAATCCACAAAAACCTAATCAGAAAATGTGCTGGGCATGCAACATTCCGACCCATCCACCGTGTGCTGAGGTAATGCAAGATATGAGAAAAGATAGAAGAATATTTTGTTCTACATGTTTATCGTGGATAGACAATGTTATTAAATCAAGACTGAATGTACAAATAGTTGAGGATGAAGAAGAAGAGGAAGAGGAAGAAGAAGATGAGGAAAACGGAAGTGAAGTGAACAAAACTGAAATGACAGAAAAAATAAGGAAAACAAAGAGCAAGATAAAAGTATGGATGCAGAGATACTCATTGATACTACATATGAGACAATAAAGCAGCATACTTACGAGAAATAAATTACGATATGACAAAAAACAAAAGAAAATCCCGAAGAGGCTTTACCCAGATCTACACAATTGACGGGGAAAGAGGAAAAAATAGACAAAAAAGACAAAGTCTGCAACCTTTTGAAAAGAGGGAATTGCAGATTTGGAGAAAGATGTTACTACAACATCCTAAGGTATGTCACAACTATGAAATATATGGTAAATGTGCATGCCTAGATGGCTATGAGGATGATTGCAGAGATCTGGATCCAAAAATATGCAAAAACCTAAAAGAATGAAAAGGATGTGAAGTTCCGACAAAAAATGTGAATATATGCACCCTGTAGCCATGAATCATAACCAAATAAATAATCATCAAGTAATAAAATCCAAAATAAGAAAGAAACAAATAAAGAGAGGAATAAAGAATATCAGGCAAAAGAAAAAAGCAAGCCATCAACGAGATATGGCAGAGATGTCAGCAAAAAATTTCAAAGCATCAGCTCCAAAATTCTACTCAAGAGATAATAACTGTATTTATTATGCAAGAGGATATTGCAGGAAGCAGGAACGGAGAAAAATTGCAGATTCAGACACAAAATGAATAATTATGATGAAGGAAGATCAAATATTATGGAAAAGTTGGATTTTTTAATGTCAGAATTTCTGGAAAAATGAAAAAAAAAAAGAACAACGTACCAGAACAGGAAAACAAAAAAGAGAACATAAGGTAAAAAATCCCTTATTATTACCAATATTAAATGAAGGAGAAAACACGCAAACCATCATAGTGATGAATGCGCAGTGTTTCGTTACGAGTAACTCAAAAAGAAAAATAGAGTATTTAGAAGAACTAACCCAAATTGAAAAGAAAATAGATATAATGAATATAATGGAAACC
The DNA here is from genome assembly GCF_015104395.2 of Macrobrachium nipponense. Classification (NCBI taxonomy): domain Eukaryota; kingdom Metazoa; phylum Arthropoda; class Malacostraca; order Decapoda; family Palaemonidae; genus Macrobrachium; species Macrobrachium nipponense. The sequence goes on from NC_087200.1 coordinate 215,322,074, forward strand.
TGGTATTCCCAAGAAGACTGGGAATGCTGATCAAATAAAAGGGTTTCCAAACATATAGATCAGATAGAAAAAATAGGAATCAAGGGGGAACCACAATATATAGGAAAGACAAAAACAAGTAAAAATATATGAGAAATATAGTAACTCAGAATGTGAACTAATAGCGGTAGAATTTGAATCTGAAAAATTAATGAACATAGTAATATATAGACCTCCTAATACTAAAGAGTTTGACTTAATAATAGAAAAATTGGATGATATATGTAGAAATCACAAGGACTGGACTATTCTCCTATCTGGAGACTTCAACTTTTCTTTCATAGACTGGAAAGAACGAATAGGAGATTGTGGTTGTACTTATACATATAAAAAAGAGAGTAATAGTAGTGCAGAAGATAAGAGGCAATTCGAAAAGCTATTAGATATGCTACTAGAATACAACATTCAACAAATAAATCACCTGCCAACAAGAAAGGAAAATACTTTAGACCTAGTATTTGTGAACGAGATGAATTATGTTAAAGAAATAATAGTTAATGATGCGAGTATTTCAGACCATAATGTCATAGAATTTAACAGTCCATTCCAAAGCATGTGAAAACAGAGATAAGCAAGAAATGAAAAAGTGGGAAGGATACGGAAAATACAACTTCTACAGTAAAATATAAAATGGTCAGAAATAAATGAGGAATCAAACAAAGATTGGGATAACATTTTCGTAAGTGATGGCATAAGGGTAAATACGGAGATATTATATATTAAAAAAATTAGAGAAAAGGGAAAATTAGTGGAATAAATATATACCGAAGAAGAAAGAAAAAGTGACATCAGTCATGCATACCAAGAGACAGAAGGATCTTGTTCCAGAAAATCAGAAAGTGGAAAAAGGTCTTGCAAAAGAAAAAAAAATGCATGGAAAGTTTATAGAACTAAAAAGTAAGATAGAAAATGCAGAACAAAAGATTATACAATCAAAAGAAATGAAAAACGGGACTTGGAAGAAAAAAACCCTAATAAATGTCAAGCAAAACAAAACCCCAAAACTATTATACTCATACGCGAAAAAGATGAATAAAGAAGAATAGAAATTTGGCCCTCTAAGAATTGAAGGAGATTAACGAATGAAAAAAAAAGAAATTTGCAACATATTGGCAGAGCGATATAAGAGATAATGATATAGAAGTAAGGGACGAAAATAGTGAATATTTAGCTGACATAGATATTAATAAAGCTGATATTGTGCAGGCTATTAATGAAATTAAAAAATAAAAAAATGGAGCTGAAGCAGGGCCGGATGGAATCCCTGCTATTTTGTTAAAGAAAGTAGTTCATTCTATCGCAAAGCCACTTGCAATATTATTAAGACAAAGTGTAGATACAGGCAAGATTTATGATAAGCACAAATTAGCATATATTACCCCTACTTTCAAAAGTGGATCAAGACTAGAGGCAAGTAATTATAGGCCTGTGAGTCTAACATCACATATTATGAAAAGTGTATGAAAGGGTAATGAAGAAAAATATTATGAAACATTTTAATAAAAAATAACTTGTTTTAATATAGGACAACATGGTTTCGTACCCGGAAAAAGTACACAAACCCAATTGTTAGTCCACCGTGAGAACATATTCAAAAATATGAAAAGCGGAAATGAAACAGATGTGGTTATCTAGACTTTGCAAAAGCTTTTGACAAAGTAGACCATAATATAATTAGCGAAGAAAATTAGAAAACACAACATCGTGGATAAAGTAGGAAGATGGTTAAAAGAATTTTTACACAACAGAAACAGATAGTTATTGCAAACGATTAGAAATCGGATGAATCCAAGGTAATATCCGGTGTGCCACAAGGTACGGTGTTAGCTGCAATACTGTTTGTTATTATGATTGAAGACATAGACAGTAATATTAAGGATTCGGTAGTGAGTAGTTTCTCTGATGACACAAGAATAAGTAGAGAAATTTCTTGTGATGAAGATAGGTAACTCTACAAAGAGACCTTAACAAAGTATAAGATTGGGCGAGGTAAATAGGATGGTATTTAACTCTGATAAATTTGAATCAATAAAATTATGGAGACAGAGAAGGAAAGAAAAAGTTATATGCATATAGGGGACCTAATAATGAGACAATCACAAATAAGGAAGCAGTTAAAGACCTTGGTGTGATGATGAATAGGAACATGTTGTATGGCAATGATCAAATAGCAATTTGTCTGTTGGCAAAATGTAAAGCAAAAATGGGATTGTTGTTACGGCACTTCAAAACAAGAAAAGCTGAACACAGGGATAGCTTTATAAAACATATGTTCGTAGTCCACTTGAATATTGCAATATGATATGGTACCCACACTATCAAAAGGATATTGCACAAATAGAGAGTGTACAAAGGTCCTTTACAGCTAGAATAGAGGAAGTTAAGGACCTTGACTACTGGAAAAGACTACAATCCTTAAAATTATATAGTCTAGAAGGAGGAGCGAAGAACGCTACATGATAATTCAGGCATGGAAACAGATAGAAGGAATAGCAGAAAACATCATGGAACTAAAAATATCAGAAAGAGCAAGCAGAGGTAGATTAATAGTGCCCAAAAACTATACCAGGAAAAATAAGGAGCACACAGGACATTAATCCACTACGCACCAGCATCGATAATGCAGCGTCTATTCAATGCGCTGCCAGCTCATCTGAGGAATGATATCAGGAGTGAGCGTAGATGTGTTTAAGAATAAGCTCGGCAAATATCTAAACTGCATCCCAGACCATCCAAGATTGGAAGATGCAAAAATATACCGGAAGATGTACTAGCAACTCTGTGGTAGACATTAGAGGTGCCTCACACTGAGGGACCTGGGGCAACTCGAACGAACTGCAAGGTCTGTAAGGTAAGGTCTGTTTATCACTAAAGAAAGAAATGAGAAATTTCCTTTGTGTTCAAAAAAGCTTTTCCTATCAAAAATTTCAATAGAAAAGTAAAATAATCTTGTGTGTGCTTGTGTTTTGTGATTTTGTTTATATGAATAAATAAAGACCTTTACTAGTTTAAATCCAGTTGTATTCGTTCCTTCTCCCCCAGGCACCAAACGCCTTTCTTTCATTTTATTGCACCTCCGTTCGTATTCTCTTTCTTCATCGCCCTTTCCTCAACCCTCCCCTAACAACTGTTTCACAGTACAACTGCCAGAGTTTCCCTTGTTACACTTTCTAGGCTTTTTTGTTATTCCCACTATCCCTTTCAGCCCCAATGCTTGACCTCTTACCATAACAATAATTATTGAGATCTACACTCAGGTAAAAATTTTCCCTGTTGTATCATCATCTTTGAAGGACGTGACTATTCCTCGTAGCCTTCCAAAGATTATTTGGACGACCATATGTAATAATATATATATAATATAATTAATATATATATATAATATAAATTATTTAATATATAATATATAATATAATTATATAACAAATAATATTTAGATGATTATATAATAGAGTATATATATAGATATATATATATATACTTATATATAGATATATAATAAAATATAAAAATAATAATATTAAATATAATAATAAATATAATTTATCGACCCATATATATATATATATATATATATATATATATATATATAATAATACATATATATATATATATATATATCAATATATATATATATATATATATCTATATATATATGTATATATATATATATATATATATATAGTATATCTATATATATATATGATATAGATATATATATATATAATATATATATATATAGATCTATATATATAGATATAATATATATAAGTATATATTATATAATATATATATAATAGATAATATATCTATTATATATATATTATATATATATATATATATATATATATATATATATAATATATATAGATATATATATATATATATATTATATATATATATATATCTATATAATATATATATATGTCTATATATTATATATTATATTATATATATATATATTATAAATATATATATATATATATATATATATATATATATATATATATATATATTATATATATAATATATAGATATCTATATTATATAATAATATATATAGTATATATATCTATATATATATCTTATATATCGATATATTATATAATATATAGTATATATATATATCATATATATATATATATATATATAATATATATAATATAATATATATATATAATATCTATATTCTATAAGAATATATATATCTTGATATATATATATTATAATATTATATATAGAGATATATATGATATATATATATATAAATATATATATAGATATATATATTATAAGATATATATATATTTATATATATATAATATAATATAATATATATATATAAGGATAGATATATATATATATATATATATATATATATATAGGATATATATATATAATATTATAATATATATACTATATATATATATATATATATATATTTATATATATATATATATATAATAACTATATATTATATTTAATATAAATATATCAATATATAGTAGTAACGATTTCATTCGTTAATAATCGATAACTTTTTATGGAGAAATTCACAGCAAAGGATGCAGAATAAAACTGCTATCATATATAATATATATATATATAGTATAGTATATATAATATATATATATATATATATATATATATATATATATATATATATATATATATATATATATAATATATATATATATATATATATATATGATATATATATATACATATATATAGAAACACTTATACTTTAGAACTCCAAAAAATCATTGTTATGAATCCCAAACGAGGAATAATAAAGGCAGCTAAAAGCCATATAAAGTCCCATTTGTCACGACAAACCGTATACCTGCCTCGCTCCGTTTGTCAATTTTGATTAGTGTCGTGATGGCGACGAGAATTATTGTGGTGATATGTCATAGGAAAGTGCAGTGGGTCGGTAATGCTCTGTTCTTATCTTGCCGGTTTATTTCGCGTGAAAATATTACTTTTGGGTCGCCACCTCAGCTGATTCATAAAATACTGAGGTTGGCAGATCGCGACTTCAATTTCTATTCAGTTAAGCCACCTCATTGTTAGTTTGGTCAGTATAAATGACAGAAAGAAAACAAAGTAACCTATTGTTTAATTTAGTATTAATGACCAGACAAGGACAACAATATCATAATGTGTAATTAACGAAGAGAAATAAGACATTTACATGGTAGTAAATGTGTGCCAGAAGAAATTCAAAGAGGTGACTCTATAAAAGATGGCTCCTTCAAACACATTGAAACTACCATATTTTTCTGTCAGCGTCGTTCCGCAAAAGTTTGCCAAATGTTTGGGAGACCGATTGAAAAGCTGTCATATAAATTAGGTCATAAAAAGACTGGAATTGCGATGAGGAGCAAAATTACTTGATGATATATGGGGAGGGTCATATCGAGCCTAGGCTAGTCTGCGGTTCTGGGACGGAACTGGAGCGAACATTCACGTAAACAAGATGAAAGAAGCAATTGCAAAACTTTTTTCATCTATTTATTAGTTAATTTGTTAATTCCTTTTTTCTATTTTTTAATAACTGATCTCTTCTTTCTGTATTTCCCATTAACTTCTATTACTTCTTTCAAATGAACACCATAATATTGTTTGGAAGCTTTATTATCTATTTATAATTAATTTGTTATATTTTAAGTTTCTAATCAGAAAGTATAGTTATAACGGTGTCTGTTTCAATACCCTCTCTGGAGAGAGAGAGAGAGAGAGAGAGAGAGAGAGAGAGAGAGAGAGAGAGAGAGAGTCCCCTTCCTTTCATCGAAGTTTTATAAAGAGAAAATGGAGTCATAACAGCTTATGCAAAAAGTCACCTTCATCCTGAGAACTTTTCTTTTGATTCAACCGTTTTGAATTATTTCCTGTTCCCCTTTCTCAGTTCTTGCGACTCTCTCTATTCAGCTTTTCTGTATTCACAAAACATTAATGTACACAGCAATGCAGATAAATGACAGAAATGTTCCTAAGCTTAGTTTAATTATCCCATGGCCCTAACGTATCTTTAGAAAATACATATTATCGTACATTTCTCTCTCAGTTATACTTACTTTTTTTTATTAAGGTAAACTGTGGTAATTTATTTTTATTTTTTCTAATAAGTGAACTGCTTTGTATTTCCCGTTAGTTTCTTTTACTTCCTTCAAATTCACACCATATTCTTTGGGAGCTTGAATTTCAAATCAATGACCCAGTGGGATATTTCCATAAGAAGAGGCTTCATCTTTACTTCAGTTAGCTAGAAAACACTATCATGCAACCCCCAAAACTGAAACCATTAACCACAAGTTACGAAAATAGTAGATTGACTTGCAAAGTTATTTGAAATGCAGTTGCAACTTTTGTCGACGTGTCCTAGGTGGAGAGGCCTCATTTTTTGGCTGATATAATTCTCAGATCGTCATAAGCGTATGGCATGAATAAATGAATTATGAAGTATTGTGTACAAACTTTATGACCACTTGTTAGCAGCTTGATTACTTGCTTGTTAAATATGCATGCGAAGTCACCTTGCTGTTAAATTTTCCGCCTACAGCTCTGCTAATGTCATTTCGTATGCACACTACAGGAAAAATAATCAATTGTTGTCATTCCATGCGCGAAACAGTATTTTGGACAATTTGAGCTTAGTTGCAATGAGATGTTTAAGGTTTATGTTTAAGGTTTAAAAATTTTGAAATTTATATGTTTAGTGACATCACTCATATATATCTATATATCTATATATATATATAATATATATATATATATATATATATATATATATATTTATATATATATATATATATATCTATATATATATATTTTATATATATATCTATATATATATATATATATATAATAAATATATATATTATATATATATATATATATTCTAAAGATATATATATATATATCTCTATATATATATATATATATCTGAATATATATCTATCTATCTTTATATATTTATCTCATATGTATATATATATATATATATATCTATATATATATATATATATATCTTATTCTGTATATATATATATATATAATATCTATATATATATATATATATGTATAATATCTCTATATATATCTATATATTATACTATATATATATATCCCCTCTTATATATATATAGGATAATATATCTCTATATATCATATATATAATATATCCATATCTCTCTTATATCTCTATCTATATATATTCTATATCCTATATATAAATATATATATATATATATTTTGAGTACTTGAAATAAATTCCCACACACAGCAGCATTTCAATCCTCTGGAGAATCTTGGAACAATAAGTTAATCAACTGTATGACGTCTGAGATGAACATTGAATTACGAGTTTCCTCATCGAGTCTTAAGAAGTTAAGATAACTTGAGAAACGCCTTAAAGAATTTTCCTGGTTCAATAGTCTGTAGCAGTGAAGGACCTCAAGAACAAACAGGATGCTTTTAGTTTAATTGGAAACTTCAGTTGATTTATCATCTCTAGAGACAAAACGAGACGATTTAGGAAAGAGATAGGGGTTGGAAGTATAAAAAAAAGTATTGAAAGATATACAATGCAAAAGGAAAATGTTTTTATCTATATAAAAAGATACACAAACATGCTATTATAAAACATATTTATATGTGTGTTCATATGTACATAATATATAAATATATTTATTGCACAGCCATTGTATGCTATTCATATATTCTGCAGGCAATCTGAAAACATATTCAGATTCCAGTTGGCCTTGCAACTACAACTGATAAGCCAAATCCCCAATGGAATTCATATTGATAAATGAATAATATTAGTGCATCAGAAAAAAACACATTTTATTTCTCTATCATGTTCAACAACAGTATCTCTACCGCCAATACTTATTACGTAAAGAAGCCCTTTATTGGTGTCATAAAGATATGCGTGTCACAGGCAATAAGTGAGAGGCATTTCATTCATTACTTTTGATTATCCTCCTTCCGGGGTTAGATTCACACCCAATAATGGTGGCAGTCTGTCATGGGAGATTTCTATTTTGCTGTCATAAATATTGTATCGTTGTTAAGTTTATCATATACTTAGTAAATTCGGACCTATATATTGATGAAATTGAGAGAGAGAGAGAGAGAGAGAGAGAGAGAGAGAGAGAGAGAGAGAGAGAGATACACCTATCAAATATTGTTAAATAATATCACAAAAGAGACCATTTTCACAATATTATGCTCCTTTTCATTGTATTTCATTAGTGAAATACTATGTACCTAGGAAAATACAAATCTTCATTCAATGTCTACTTTATTAATGAAAATAACAAAGTTATTTAAATTTCATAGAATCATCAATTAAGAATTCTTATAATTTATATATAAATTTAATTTTTGTTTAATTAATTAAAACTATTAGTGATATTTCTCTCAAGATTGCGGATAATTAATAAAAAAAGATAAGACGTAAAGGAAAATAAAACTATTTCCATACCTGAGGTGTGCAGTTCACTCGTGGCACCATTCTATGGAATTCCATTCTAGGAAACTTCATAACCATGAATATCTGATTTTGACATTACACCTTTCATAATGCAGAATATTTTGACAAATTTTCGCTGTATTAAAATGGGTACCCAATCTGAGTATTTTAATCCCATAATTATTAACAGTTTCCGAGCTTATTGTGTCAGTCAATATTAAACTTTTCTCACACCGAATTACTGGTAAACTGCATCCCTCATCGTGCATATGCAATTCATTGCTCAAATCACACACGAACGAACCTGTCAGAGAACATTTTAGCAAAGCAATCAAGCAATTCTGGTCAGGAAGAATATTTCGCACTTCAGTCATTTTGAGAAAGCTAATTTATGTTGTCTTTCGTAATGTAACTTACGTGGATCACTTTGTGAACTGCCTTAAATATTTAGTTGGCAAGGCGATGTATTTTGTGTATGTAAGCAAGGGACTGGAAAATAATGTTTTAATTATTATTATTAGTATTATGCAAAAAGATTTATAAAGATATTAAGAATATAAGAAAAAAATTATATAAAGTAAAGTTTAAGGGCTCATAATCGCTATTTAAGAAGTTTAGTTGGAACAAATTAAATTTTGAAAGCTTTAACTAAGGGAAAATATATTGCTTTCATTTTCATTAAAGCATAAACACCAAGTTACTTTTGTATTTTAGTGATAACACTTGATGATTTCACAATCATTTTATTTTGGTAAACAATCAAGCGGTTAATCATCGCATTGTTTTAACGAAGCGAGAGAGAGAGAGAGAGAGAGAGAGAGAGAGAGAGAGAGAGAGAGAGAGAGAAATAAAACTCCAAATTTTCGTACTTCAAGTAGTAATGACGAGTCTCCATATCATCCCGACGTTACGGTTACAATCATCTTCGTTAGCCAAAATTTTCTCTACCTTTTCATAGATCTCTCTCTCTCTCTCTCTCTCTCTCTCTCTCTCTCTCTCTCTCTCTCTCTCTCTCTCTCTCTCTCTCATACTTCTTCCCTCCCTTCATAATCCATGAGTCGCGTAGTAGCGTCATCTCTGTGCAGAAAAAAATCTTTAACCCTGGTTAAGGTCTTTGGAAGTAAAAGCCATTTCGCCCGATACTGTGACACATGAGCAAAAGAAAGTTTTTATTAACCTAAGCTCTAGGGACTAAAGAATTACGTTGCTTCAGGTGCAATTCAATGTTATGTTAAGTAGTAAATTTAAATCTACTTTATGTAAGAAGGATAATCTAATTTAATGATATTCTTGTTATTCCAAACCTTCCGGTAGAAAGTATTTCTAATTTTATTTCTTATTTAGAGGCATTAAGAAGACACTGGGACATACAGTTGGTGAATGTGACCAAGAGAGAGAGAGAGAGAGAGAGAGAGAGAGAGAGAGAGAGAGAGAGAGAGAGAGAGAGAGAAGAGAATTTATTTAAATTATTTCAAGAAATTAATGGATATGATATATGTAAGTGTAAGCGAGTATACATAGATATGTTTTTGATTTACCTGAGTCTAATATTATCTTTATATATAAATTTAAAAACATCTTTAATTAATTAAAAATGTTAGTGACATTTCTCTCAAGATTGCGGATAATTAATGAAAACATAGGACGGAAGGTAAACTTGTCCTTTTCATCGTAAAGGAAAATAAAACCATTTCCATACCTAAGGTGTGCAGTTCACTCATGGCACCATTCTATGGAATTCTATTCTAGGGACACAGATGGCCTTTTCCTCTTCGTCTGCCATATGAAGGGGAATCCCCCACTTTGACCCGGAAGCCCTTGATGTGAGGCCGGAACCTTGACTATCAGAGAGTCCGGTATAATTGGAAGAGCGTCATCTCTCTCTCTCTCTCTCTCTCTCTCTCTCTCTCTCTTCTCTCTCTCTCCTCTCTCGCTCTCTCTCATCACAGCCCAGTTGTGTTCACATGACAGTTTCGACTAACAACTAGATGCATATTTCAGCTGTAGTTCCTGATTAGGGCTCGAACACAAGCTACGAAACTCAGAGAGAGAGAGAGAGAGAGAGAGAGAGGAGAGAGAGAGAGAGAGAGAGAGAGAGAGTCTCGTATTTCCACTTCTTTTGTTCTCGATATTTCTGTGGCTAGAAAAATTAAATAAATTCGAAATGTATCTTTGCAGGTTGCAAAAGCTGGTGTGGGTATCCTTTGTAGCTCAAAGGATACGCAAATGAAAAGGATATAAATGTGTAAGGGGCTGTGCAGTCCTGTTCGCTCCTAAAGAACCCTCTGCGTGCTTGCTTTTGCTTGCTCCCAAAGCATCGTCTGCATTTGTTCATATTAATCAAAGGGTTGGGCCGTTTGAAGAGTCACTTTGTTGACTAAGTGAAAAACTCCTTGTTACTGTCTTTATACTGTTTAGCTGCTTCCAAGTTTCATATTATTTTTTGTGGATTCTATTGAACAGCAGATTCTACAATTTTTCGTGTTCCATTCATTTTCCGTCATGTAAAAAGCTACCTAGCACACCAAGAAACGATCTCTCTCTCTCTCTCTCTCTCTCTCTCTCTCTCTCTCTCTCTCTCTCTCTCTCTCTCTCTTCTCTTCAAATTCAAATTCAGTTAACACAGCTTCATGTATATAAATTTTTATCAAACAAGATTTGAATTAGTTTCATAAATACACAATCTTATGAGAATTTAATCATTCCCATAAAATCCTCAGCCCTGAACAGTTACTTGAATATTATATATTTAACTTATGATATCAATTTTCTTTCTCACAAATGAAACTTTCCCTATGGCAGGTGTACGAAATATCATGGACAAAATATTTCATAATTCTATCCAGTAGCCCTACTATAAATTGTCATCGTCTGGAATATGATGTTCCAGGCGAGGGAGTAGCTCCCTCTACCTGTTTACGGCTGTTACAACTGGATTCTTCCTCGAGGCTGGGGAACTCCAGCTTATTCCATATTTATAGAATTTTCTATACATCCTGTGTTAGGAACAATCGTTTGCCGATTGTTCCCTTGGTGGATTGTTGCCTATTTTGTTTTTAATTGCTGGCGAGTTGACGTCTGTTGTATGGCGTCAAACTTCGTCCAGTCAGGTTCTGGAGGGCAGAACGACCAGTCAGGTTCTGGAGGACAGAACGACCAGTCAGGTTCTGGAGGACAGAACGACCAGTCAGGTTCTGGAGGACAGAACGACCAGTCAGGTTCTGGAGGACAGAACGACCAGTCAGGTTCTGGAGGACAGAAACGACCAGTCAGGTTCTGGAGGACAGAACGACCAGTCAGGTTTCTGGAGGCAGAACGACCAGTCAGGTTCTGGAGGGCAGAACGACCCAGTCAGGTTCTGGAGGACAGAACGACCAGTCAGGTTCTGGAGGGCAGAACGACCAGTCAGGTTCTGGAGGCAGAACGACCAGTCAGGTTCTGGAGGCAGAACGACCAGTCAGGTTCTGGAGGGCAGAACGACCAGTCAGGTTTCTGGAGGGCAGAACGACCAGTCAGGTTCTGGAGGACAGAACGACCAGTCAGGTTCTGGAGGACAGAACGACCAGTCAGGTTCTGGAGGACAGAACGACCAGTCAGGTTCTGGAGGACAGAAACGACCAGTCAGGTTCTGGAGGGCAGAACGACCAGTCAGGTTCTGGAGGGCAGAACGACCAGTCAGGTTCTGGAGGACAGAACGACCAGTCAGGTTCAGAGCGGCAGAGAAGCAGAGTCTTGGTAGCAGAGCATCGGAGAGTATCTGACGACGATTGGTGGTTGTATCAACCCTGTCTTGATCAACCAGTGGTCGAGGAGGACCTCCATACTGTATCTGAGGACGAGATGGTTGTTGTATCAACTCTGTCTTGATCGTCCAGCATTCGAGGAGGATGTCCATATTGTCTCCAAGGACGAGGTGGTTGTCGTATCGGCTCTGTCTTGATCGTCCGGCATTGGACTGTTGTCCTCATTGTTTGAGGAAGTGTTCCCGTTTTACTCTGAGTATCATTATGCCGCTTCAGTGTTAATTTTAATTATTTAATATGCTGCCTATTTCTATTGATTATGTTTCAGATTGTTATTGCCCTTATTTATACAGCCTATTTTGTCGTTATTTGGTTTTTGTTATTGAAGGGTGGATTTTATTGATTCTTCGACTGGTTTTTATTATTAGTTTATAATTTTTTGTGTTTTTGTTTTCACCAAGAACCTTGACTCCTGTACATTATTGTAATTTAACTCTTTGTAAATAAATTAATTTTAAGGTAACTTTTTGGTTTTGTTATGCTCCTCCCTCCTTTGTTTGTCACCTGTCGTCAGTCATTTCAACCCAATTGCTTATTATTTTTAAGAACCTGTCGATCTCGAGAGTCGAGATCGTAATATTTATACTTTTCTAAGGTAGTGTCGGACTGAATATGTAATTCCACATATTTTGTAATTAATCTGTTTTGTTTGAAAACTAAGATCCCCATTCCGTATATTTCCTAATCGATTTGGTTTTCAATCGATTTAATTTTTTTAAAAATTAGCCAAATACTCCCAAATCCCGTAAATAAGAATTGGACAATTAAACGATGCGAATTTTACGAAAGGAATTTCAAAACGAAAGCTGAACCAATTAAGGCAAGACTTCATTTTCAATCTAAGTAAATGACGTCACAAAAACTTCCTACAACTGAAAAATTTTTGGACTCGAAAATTAATCAGTTACTGAGAGAAAAATTCTTATTTTATAGCGATTGAAAACTTATTTGCCATATTCTCTCTCCTCTCTCTCTCTCTCTCTCTCTCTCTCTCTCTATCTGCTTGGATATCGGGTGCAATCGATTTTATTTAATAAAATTTAACCAATACTCTCATATCCAGTAAATGGAAATAGAAAAATTTAATGTGAAGTTTATGAATGGAAATTAAAAACAAAAGAAGAAAACCAATTAAGGCAAAATTCATTTTCAATTTAAGTGAATGACGTCACAAAAAAAAGTTTTTTGTACAACTGAAGAGATTTTTGAAATCGAAAATTTCATCAAGTCACTGAGCGAGATATTCTTATTTTCTAGCAAATGAAAACGTATTTTGCATATCCTCTCTCTCTCTCTCTCTCTCTCTCTCTCTCTCGTCTCTCGCTCTCTCTCTCTCTCTCTCTCTCTCTCTCTACATCTGCTTGGATATTGGGTGCAAAAAAGTAACCATGTTATGTTTTTTCTCAAGACTGAAAAATGGCACACTTTATCTATTCTCAGACGTCTAGACAGACAGCGAGAGAGAGAGATTCCATCTCCGACCCAATGAGACAGCATTCATTTCTTTAATGAACTGTGGACATAAAAGGGATGCAAATTCCAATTTGCTTTCCTTGATTATTCGAAAGTATTTCAAAGATTATTCCCGACATTTTTTTATTGTTACAAAACCAATATCTAGTGATTTTATCGCTTTAATACTTAGAATTCTTTAAGGGAAATAGACATTTTTTTCCAATAACAGTTATTTGTATTTGGGTCAACTGCTCAATATCAGTCTCCTAAAGTAACCGATTCTCCCAAAGAGGAATTTAAAGCTCAGGCGAGAAATGAAACTATTTTTCTTCTTTGTTTGCGGTATTATTAATTAGTTATTATTATTATTATTATTATTATTATTATTATTATTATTATTATTATTATTATTATTATTATTATTATTATTATTATTATTATTATTATTATTATTATTAAGATATTATATTATTTTTTTTATTATTAAATTTGTCCTCCACAGAACCAACCTGACAGATAAAAAAACTATATATTCCACTAGTTACCGTAATAAAACATTTGAATCTAAGGCAATCTGCCATTTAGTGCCATACATCTCCCAATGAAACTAATTACGTAACAATAACCACCACCAAAAATGGTACCACAAATGACCCTTTCGGAGTAAAAGACCATAAAGGCATAACATTTATTTAAGCAATGAATGGGCATTTAGACAAATGATGATGTTCTCGCAAAATAGGGAAAGGTACTCATTTATTGGGATGATATGTCGAGTCTATGGACTTCCGAACGTTTTTGAGAGGAGTAAACATTTTCTATTGCCGTAGTGGTAAAGATATGCTGTGACTTATGCTATATTAACTGCTGTTCGCAAAATTCAGATACTTTTCTTTGTGAATCAAAGGTGTTCTTAACAAAGTTTATAGTTTCTCTCACGTGACGAAGTTTATTTTCTCCCACTCGTCAAAACAAAACAAAAACGCTTTGCAAGTAAGCAAGGAACATTACACAAATATCATCTAATAACAAGAAGAATAAAATATGAGAATATAAATAAACAGACACAAAATAATGAATTGGTAACACTTATCAAATCGCTTCCTAAACAAAAGCAAATGATTATTGAAGATTTGTCAAAATTTGTTACATGTACAGTGAGTCAACAGCCTTAAAATATAGAAGTTTTTTGAAAAAGTGAGAAAGATTTGTCTATTATTTATCAATTCTATTCACCTATATGTTGAGCCTTCAGTTGTATTAGTGGGAATATCCTTCCTTATTCAAAACTCTAATAGTTTTAGAGAGAGAGAGAGAGAGAGAGAGAGAGAGAGAGAGAGAGAGAGAGAGAGAGAGAGAAGAGAGAGAGAGAATTTTTTAGTGAATAGCTTTCGAAAAATTCATCATAGATTATGAATAAAACAATAACAGCTTAAGTATAGAAGTTGGGTATTTGAATATAAAAAAAAGGAGAATTGTTGGTGGAAAAAGACCAACTATTTCCGTTAAAATATTTAGTCAAGTGCTTATTGGAATAGAGTAAGTTTTTTGAAACATTATCAACTGTACAAATCATGCACGTATGTGCTGTAAACTGATTAAACAAAAAACGGAAATAATAAACAAAATGAAATGAAGACATTTTATACGAATAAGAAATTCAGAATGGAACAAATTCATGCAGAGAGACAACCTGAGTCTTCATACAAAATTTTGATGGGGAATTCTTCACCTAAAGAAAGAATTCAAAAACTTCATTTAACTCGCTCGAACGTTTTCGAGAATTTATCATTAATCAAATCATTCAAGGGAATCTGCAATCAAGAGATACATTAGAATTGCATTATGCTTAAAGATGATCTGGCAGAGAGGTAGGATTCATTAATAAAATAATAAGGAAATTAGAATGTAAAGCCCGGAAAAGAATTCCAAAGTCCATATCTGGGGTTTTGTTTTCCAAACCAACCTGAAACAGATATGAAACGCAAATAATAATCTTCCTGTCGTTCCCAGTTACCTATTGGTCTACTAGAATCACAAATGCTTATGTTTACTTAGAAAAATGTGTAAAAAATTGTGAAAGAAAAAGAATCCGCTTGTGGACGAAAGGCACCTGGAATGTTAATCACAAAAAGACAAAGTTATTGGCTTCTTTGGTGACCTCCTCTGCCAAAGTCTTCGAATCCTTTGATAACTATTGACACGGACAGAGGCCAGAGAGAGAGAGACCTTACCTTACAGACCTTACAGTTCGTTCGGGTTGCCCCAGGTCCTCAGTGTGAGGCACCGCTAATGTCTACCAGAGAGTTGCCTAGTACATCTTCCGGTATATTTTGCATCTTCCAATCTTGGATGGTCTGGGATGCAGTTTAGATATTTGTCGAGCTTATTCTTAAACACATCTACGCTCACTCCATGATATATTCCTCAGATGAGCTGGCAACGCATTGAATAGACGCTGCATTATCGATGCTGGTGCGTAGTGGATTAATGTCCTGTGTGCTTTCCTTATTTTTCCTGGTATAGTTTTGGGCACTATTAATCTACCTCTGCTTGCTCTTTCTGATATTTTAGTTCCATGATGTTTTCTGCTATTCCTTCTATCTGTTTCCATGCCTGAATTATCATGTAGCGTTCTCTTCTCCTTTCTAGACTATATAATTTTAAGGATTGTAGTCTTTCCCAGTAGTCAAGGTCCTTAACTTCTTCTATTCTAGCTGTAAAGGACTTTTGTACACTCTCTATTTGTGCAATATCCTTTTGATAGTGTGGGTACCATATCATATTGCAATATTCAAGTGGACTACGAACATATGTTTTATAAAGCATAATCATTTGTTCAGCTTTTCTTGTTTTGAAGTGTCGTAACAATTCCCATTTTTGCTTTACTTTTGCCAACAGAATTGCTATTTGATCATTGCATAACATGTTCCTATTCATCATCACACCAAGGTCTTTAACTGCTTCCTTATTTGTAGATTGTCTCATTATTAGGTCCCCTACATGCATATAGCTTTCCTTCTCTGTCTCCATAATTTATTGATTCAAATTTTCTCAGAGTTAAATACCATCCTATTTACCTCTGCCTAATCATATACTTTGTTAAGGTCTCTTTGTAGAGCGTTCCTATCTTCATCACAAATAATTTCTCTACTTATTCTTGTGTCATCTGCGAAACTACTCACTACCGAATCCTTAACATTACTGTCTATGTCTCAATAATAATAACAAACAGTATTGCAGCTAACACCGTACCTTGTGGCACACCGGATATTACCTTGGCTTCATCCGATTTCTCATCGTTTGCAATAACTATCTGTTTTCTGGTTGTGTAAAAATTCTTTTAATCATCTTCCTACTTTATCCACGATATTGTGTTTTCTAATTTTCTTCGCTAATATATTAGGGTCTACCTTGTCAAAAGCTTTTGCAAAGTCTAGATAAACCACATTTATTTCATTTCCGCTTTTCATATTTTTGAATATGTTCTCGGTGGACTAACAGTTGGGTTTGTGTACTTTTTCCGGTACGAAACCATGTTGTCCTATATTAAACAATTATTTTTTATTAAATGTTTCATAATATTTTTCTTCATTACCCTTTCATACACTTTCATAATATGTGATGTTAGACTCACAGGCCTATAATTCCTTGCCTCTAGTCTTGATCCACTTTTGAAAGTAGGGGTAATATATGCTAATTTGTGCTCATCATGAATCTTGCCTGTATCACACTTTGTCTTAATAATATTGCAAGTGGCTTTGCGATAGAATGAACTACTTTCTTTAACAAAATAGCAGGAACTCCATCAGGCCCTGCTGCAGCTCCATTTTTAATTTCATTAATAGCTTGCACAATATCAGCTTCATTAATATCTATGTCAGCTATTTTTCATCCCTTACTTCTATATCATTATATTCTTCATTATCTATTCTAGGTGTGAATTCTCTCTTTATATCGTTCTGCCATATGTTTGCATATTTCCTTTTTTTCATTCGTTAATCTTCCTTCAATTCTTAGAGGGCCTATTTCTATTCTTCTTTTATTCATCTTCTTCGCATATGGGTATAATAGTTTGGGGTTTTGCTTGATATTTAATAGGTTTTTTTCTTCCCAGTCCCGTTTTCATTTTCTTTTGATTGTATAATCTTTTGTTCTGCATTTTTTCTATCTTACTTTTTAGTTCTATAACTTTCCATGCATTTTTTCTTTTGCAAGACCTTTTTTCCACTTTCTGATTTTCTGGGAACAAGATCCTTCTGTCTCTTGGTATGCATGACTGATGTTTACTTTTTCTTCTTTGGTATATATTATCGACTATTTTCGCTAATATTTTATATAATATCTCCGTATTTACCCTTATGTCATCACTTTACGAAAATGTTATCCCAATCTTTGTTTAATTCTTCATTTATTTCTGACCATTTTATATTTTTTACTGTAGAAGTTGTATTTTCCATATCCTTCCCACTTTTTCATTTCTTGCTTATCTCTGTTTTTCTTGTTGCTTGGAATCGAACTTAATTCTATGACATTATGTCTGAAATACTCGCATTATAAACTATTATTTCTTTAACATAATTCATCTCGTTCACAAATACTTAGGTCTAAAGTATTTTCCTTTCTTGTTGGCAGGTGATTTATTTGTTGAATGTTGTATTCTAGTAGCATATCTAATAGCTTTCGAATTGCCTCTTTATCTTCTGCACTATATTACTCTCTTTTTTATATGTATAAGTACATCCACAATCTCCTATTCGTTCTTTCCAGTCTACGAAAGGAAAGTTGAAGTCTCCAGATAGGAGAATAGTCCAGTCTTTGTGATTTCTACATATATTATCCAATTTTTCTATTATTAAGTCAAACTCTTTAGATTATTAGGAGGTCTATATATTACTATGTTCATTAAATTTTTAGATTCAAATTCTACCGCTATTAGTTCACATTCTGAGTTACTATATTTCTCATATATTTTTCCTTGTTTTTTGTCTTTCCCATATATTGCGGTTCCCCTTGATTCCTATTTTTTCTATCTGATCTATAAGTTGGAACCCTTTTATTTGATCATCATTTCCAGTCTCTTGGGAATACCAGGTTTCACTTATATTCATTATATCATTTTATTTTCAATTTGGGTTAGTTCTTCTAAGTACTCTATTTTTCTTTTTGAGTACTCGTAACTAAACCCTGCGCATTCATCACTATGATGGTTTGCGTGTTTTCTCCTTCATTTAATATTGGTAATAATAAGGATTTTCCCATGTCTCTTTCCTGTTCTGGTATGTTGTTCTTTTTTTTCAATTCCAGAAATTCTGACATTAAAAAATCCAACTTTTCCATAATATTTGATTTTCCTTCATCATAGTTATTCATTTTGTGTCTGAATCTGCAATTTTCTCCGTATCTGCAATATCCTCTTGCATAATAAATACAATTATTATCTCTTGAGTAGAATCTTGGAGCTGTTGCTTTGAAATTTTTGCTGATACCTCTGCATATCTCGTTGATGGCTTGCTTTTTTCTTTTACCTGATATTCTTCATTCCTCTCTTTATTTGTTTCTTTCTTATTTTGGATTTATTACTTGATTATTTATTTGATTATGATTCATGGCTACAGGGTGCATATATTTACATTTTTGTCGAACTTACATCCTTTTCCTTCTTTTAGGTTTTTTGCATATTTTTGGATGCAGATCTACTGCAATCATTCTCATAGCCATCTAGGTATGCACATTTACCATATATTTCATAGAGAGAGAGAGAGAGAGAGAGAGAGAGAGAGAGAGAGAGAGAGAGAGAGAGAGATAGAAGGGGGTGGCGTTGGTTGGGTGGGAGGGGCGGTGGGGTTAAGTAGGAACATTGACTTAGCGAACTTGATCCTTATTTTTATGATGTACAGAACTTATTGCTTTTCTGAATTTAATGTTTATTTTTCGAGACCTTGAAAAAGCATTATTACTTCTCTCTCACGGTAGAAGAATGAGACTTTCCACCTTCTTCTCCTGTCCAAAATTAATATGCAAAGAGAGAGAGAGAGAGAGAGAGAGAGAGAGAGAGAGAGAGAGAGAGAGAGAGAGAGAGAGGGAGAGAGCGAGAGAGAGAGCGAGATTATCTCTCTTTCAGTCTCTTGCTCCTTCCAACATTCCCAAGGGAGCAAATCTGTAATTAAAGAGGAGGTGGATGTGTTAATGACACTTTCCCCTGAGCTTAAGAACTTAATCCCGTCGAAAGTACAAGGAATATTTTCAAGCACTGAAAGGGAGGAACCAGATTGTAACAGGATCTTGTTAATGTCGTTTTCGTATTTTTAGTGGACGATCAAAATTCTGGTTTTATGTTCGAAAAAATAAAGGAAAAAAAATTCTGAATGTTAGACTATTTTCTTCGTAAAGGTTTTGATTCTTCTATTTTCATGACATCTGAATTTATTACACTTTTTTCCTATTTCATTACGACTTGGGGCATTAGTGGACAGGAAGTTGACATTTGGCTGAGTAAATACTTTTTGCAAATATCAATATATAATTTAATGTTGTATAAAATATTCTTGAATAAGCTGTATATACTGCAAAACACTCGGACTAATCACCAGTGTAATTTCATATAAACCTTCTAAATTTATTGTCTACTTATTTAACAGTTTTACATGTGTTTTGAGAAGATTTTTCAAATACTATATATTTCTGACCGAACTAATAGTTTATCTTGAGCATTCCGTCTAAAAACCTCATCTTAAAACCTATGCTTTTTTAAAATAATGTCAATGGAGTGTTTGCGCTTGTAGTTACCAGTAAGTCCCAAATCTGAAACCTTTATGTGGCGCTTTGTTTCTTATCTGTGAAAGCATATGAAAAAGTGGGAGTACTGTGGAACATGAGAACTTTATCGTAGATAATCTTAAGTTTTACGAGCACTTAATGAACAAAGGTCTGCTAATCATAGAAGTGTGTCATGTAGGTTAATTCCATTATGTGTGTGTGTGTGTGTATGTGCACGTGCGCGTGTGTATATATGAGTGGTTGAAATAACATCGAATATTAAATACCGGTCTATTCACCTATTTGTAGATCTTGGCCGTTCGAATAAAAGATCTTGATAGCATTGTGACTGATAATAGAAGAATTAGAATTCGTATAGTATCATTCCCAGTAGAATATAAATTGAAAGTCGACTTCATGCTCCTCAACCAATCAATCTTCATCATTCTAACATATATCATAAAGAAATATCATACCATAAAATAAACATCTAACATGAAATAGCCAAGAAAATAAGAAGAGACGGAGTATTGATTTTGTTTTCCACCCACGCATTTCCCATCCCTCACAGAGAGAGAGAGAGAGAGAGAGAGAGAGAGAGAGAGAGAGAGAGAGAGAGAGTAAAACCCATTGACCTACAAAAGGCAATAGCGAAGAACAAAAATACCGCAAGCATACTTGCGTGAGAATAGGTAAGCATCTCTTGAGGTAGAGCGGCCTTCGTCTCTTCTACCCGTCCTGGTAAGTGAAGCTGAAGTACTGGAGGTCTATTATATATAGGCCGTGGGAAACGAGCGCTGAGCTTCCGCAGGTCCTGGAAAAATTTTGGAAAGCGTAGCTCATTTGCACTTGAGTCCTGAGACCTTTTGGGGGAGTTTTCTTCTACGACAATGAGCTATTTAAAGGTACCGGCGGCGGTGAATGAAAGTTTTATCTGTAGGCATTGCAGGAGTGAAAGGGGAGTGAGAGAGAAACGCGAAAAAGAAAGGAAAGACTGATAAACGATGGGAGAAGCGGGAAGTCGTTTTATAGAACAGAAAGACAGCGATCATAAAATTTCTTGTAAAAATCGTGAAAATTGCGATCAGTGTATATTTAATATTTAATAGATAATATATAAACAATACCTGAAAATAAACATGAAATGTCAGACTCATAATCCAGTTTATTTTATGCTTTTCCATCATTTATTGATACTTGTTTGATTGATGAATAAATTGCCGAAGTTATTATCTGTGCTATTAAATTATGAGGAGTACTAATACTAAAAGTCCAGTCACACACACACACACACACACACACACACACACACACACACAAATGAATTTGGAATTTGACAGATAACGTTATAATGATTTTGGAATCTAATTATGATCTGGGATGATTATGTGTCCGCCTCAAATGATGATTAACTAGTTCTTGCTGGCGGCGCAACAACGAGCGTCCGCCTTCAATTTGCATATTATATGGCTTCGTGTCCACCTCGTCAGCCGGTTTTTATAAAATGCTCTGACTTCGGAAGTTGTCATCACCCATTTTTTCCCTTGGGTTAGGGGAGGTGTTTAGGGTTATGGGGCTAGGGGAAAGGGGTTGGGGAGGGGTAATGCTTGAAGAAAGGGAATGACCATGTGCTGAAGAGAAGACTAAGGGAAAACGATCTTGATGGGAAAAAGAAAAAAGGAAATGGAAGGATCCTACTGTAAAGTAATCTGTATTATATATGTGCTTCGTAATATTGCTCAGAAGGTTTCTAGAACAGACCTCTGTCATTAAGAGACTGAACGGGTAAAGGTCGAGAATTGATAAAATTTTGTCCTAAAGTTGCGTTTGTTTTTCATTCAAAAGAAAATAGTGTGCATCTTGTGATTTGGTGTCAGGCAATAAAAGTTGTGTTTGATCTTGTTCAACATTATTTATTCCAGAGCTGTATTATTATTATTATTATTATCATATTGCTGTAGTTCCTAGATAAATGTCCATTTTTTTGTCATTTTTAGGTTTACGCTGTAAAGAGGTTTTCTAAAGGTTGCTGATGTTTCCTGCACAGGCTCCAGTGGAGGGCTTTTACCACTGAATCTGCCTCTTTTTGTACTGGTTCTGTGCAAGTGCCGGACATTCGCTTGCTATGTGGTTTATGGTTTCATTTTTCGTATTGCACTTCCTACATATGGTAAAAGATGTTATTTCCGTCTATCGTTCTTTGAACATATCTGGTTCTTAGGGCCTGATCTTGTGCCACTGTTATATATATATATATATATATATATATATATTATTATATATATATATATATATATATATATATATATATATATATATATATATATATATATGTATGTATATATGATATATTTATATATATGTATATATATATATATATATATATATATATATATATATATATATATATATATATATATATATATATATATATATATATATATATATATATATTATATATTTATATCTATATATATATATATATACATTCCCAGACTAAGATTTAGGTTATTTTTATTAGTGATTTGTATAATTGCCAATTCCAGTAAATTTTCTTGAAACAATCATTAGATCTAGCAATTACCGAGGTATCACCCCAATTAATACAATGAGATTTTTCACTTTGATGGATGAACAGTGCATTTGAAGTCTGGGATTTTCTAACTGAATACATATGCTGCTTATTTCGTACACATAAATTTTTACTCGACTGACCAACGTAAACGATGGGCAATCCTTACAAGGAATTACAAAGTCACTAATAAAAACAACCTAAATCTTAGTCTTTGAATGTACCATTTGGACCCATATATTTGTAAGATGTTTATAAATGACCTTAAAGTAAATGAACAACTAATAAAATTAGTCCCACATGTATATAGTTATTATCTCTCTCTCTCTCTCTCTCTCTCTCTCTCTCGGTTCGATATTTTCTCTCCCATCTTTCTCTTGCTCGATATATATGTATTTATATTTTCTTTCGTCTTTGCATTAATAATAATTTTTTTGGAAAAATTTGTGTAAAAATTCATGATATTAAATTGTATATGCTCCTGTGTTTTCTCAACAAAATTGTACTGTTTTCTGGAAAATCACTTGTTTACTGCGTGTATCCTTCAAGGTGTGGCTTCCCTCAGGCAGCTCCTCCCTCTGTAGAGTGAAAATCGCCCTTATTGCTTGCTAATCTTGTTGTGTCAGTTTGTATATTAAGCTTTCTTTTGTTCTCTGTAAAATCAGTTTGCCTCAGTAAGGGTCCGAACAGGACCGAAAGTACTTGGCTATCTCGTTTTTTATTTTTTCCTTCGTGGCAAAAAACCTTTATATATATATATATATATATATATATATATATATATATATATATATATATATATATATATATATATATATATATATATATATATATATATATATATATATATATATATATATATGATATATATATATATATATATAATATTCCAAACCGACTCATTCGTTCACTTTTGGTTTTAGATATTTTAACTTAAGTCGAGGCTGACTCTATGCTTAAAAGAATCTCATGAATAGACCTGTTGCTAATTCACTACTTAGCGAGTCGGTAATGAAAAATGCCAGCCGTGTAAAAGCAAGTAATCAAATTATTACATTCAAGGCACACACACACACACAAATTGCGTGAAATTTAATGTGTAAAACCTATCTCGTTATTTGACAAGTGATAAACAGTTCTGCACTACTATAACCTGATGGTTAATTAGCCTGTCGATCAAATCCACTCATAAACGTTTAAAGTTCCATTGGCTCAAAACATACGGACATACGCACACACAAACAGATGTATATATGTGTTTGTGCGTATGTGTGTACGTAAGTATGTGTTATGTAAATGATGGTGCATTTATTTGTGGGAAATGAAAAGGATAGGGATTCTCTTCTTAGGAACCCCACCTACGTCATAATTAGAGGAAATCACTTTAATTTATTAGTGCATAATGTGTACATTCACAGCAGACATTTGACCACAATTTATTAAAGAAGTTATTTGATTAAGACAAGCTATAATGCCATTTTAATCGTACATATAAAAGCATATTCACGTGGTTTAGTAAAAGGAATAATATGGGCCTGCAAAGTGCTGCCACCTACCGTCACCCGGGAGAAATATTTACAACCGGCTTCTTGGGTCACCTTGGTCGGTTGACAACTCATCCCAGAAATCGCCAGACTTAGTTTCCTTAACAATTTCTTCGGGTTTTCGCTCATTCCTACTCTTATCGTCCCATTTTCCTTCCTGTAAATGATGGATTTATGCAGTAATGTATGATAAAATAATTGAATAATTTACTTTAATGTATTTGCGTTTAGATTTCCTACATTAATCTGTTATCTTTTCACATGAAAGCGCTCATAGAGTTGAACGAAATAATAAAAGACAAAGAGAGATATTTTGAAAATATGGAGCTTGTTGGATTGGTATTTAAGTAGTGATCTGCAAAACTACGTTCATAGTGAATTTATGTAAATACAATACTATTACAGTAATATATATACATTTATGAATCTATTCTTCTCTCTCTCTCTCTGTATTTAAATGTCTGTGGGTGTAACTGTGATTACACCCCTCAAAACTCTGAACTAATTCATGAGTATGAATAATAATCAAACTTTCTCTTTTACTCTCCTGGATGAATGATTTCTGTGTGTGTGTGTTCATGTATCATAGGTGTAATTATTTAAATACCCTAATCCGGAATGAATTAAAAATATGGATCAATCTTTCTCTTTAACTTGTCCTGATGAAAAAATTAAATCCTCTCTCTCTCTCTCTCTCTCTCTCTCTCTCTCTCTCTCTCTCTCTCTCTCTCTCTGTCAACTTCGCTGGCATGTTGAAGGACTCTGCAAATCCGGATATAAAGCAATCAAACATTCATGGCCAACACCCTGCCAGCGAACGCCATTTAATTCTTTCCCGTTATGATCTGCCTATAGCTGATATCCTTCGGGAATTTGGGATGAATAATTATTGCAATATTTTTTTCCGTCTGTATTTTTAAGAGGACATTCAGGCTTTTAATAATGAAACGAATGGTAATGATAATGCATATGATAATGTAAATAAAAAATTATGGATGTATACTACCTGTCACTTAGTCACTTACTTTAAGTGATATCCGCAGAATATGTCATTTCCTCAGAGTTGGCGTGAATCTTGTATGTTTGTATTAATTTATTTTTTTATGCTTATGCACGTAAGTTTAAATATTCCAGTACATCAAAAAGAGACGGACCCGGAGAGAGAGAGAGAGAGAGAGAGAGAGAGAGAGAGAGAGAGAGAGAGAGAGAGAGAGAGTTAATAATAATAATAATAATAATAATAATAATAATAATAATAATAATAATATAATAATAATAATAATAATAATAATAATAGTAACCGGGCCCATAGTCGTCCTTTACCTTAGGGAATTTTACGACGTCTTGCTGATTGTTGGCCCTAGTCACAAGCCTCGACACTTTCTTTCTGAGGTCCTCGGTGGGGTCTTTTGTCAAGCGTTGGAATTTGGAAGTGTCCAGAGGATCCTATCCATCTTTTCAAAATAATCAGTGAAAACACACAAGGCATGGCAACTAACCCCCTAAGCCCATCATCTCTCAGATGACATCCCCAACCTATAGGATAGCGAAAGTCCTGAATGATTTGCTGGTACCTTACATACCCGGTGCATATTCACTGAATCAGCGGTGGAGTTTATTGATCTCCTACAGGAAAAAAGGACCAGAAGACGACATTGCCTCACTCGACGTGGAGAGTTTGTTTACGAACGTTCCGCCCTCGAAGAAACGATCGACATCATTCTTGATCGTGTATACAGGTCCGAGAAGAACCCGCTGCCCATTTCCGAAGATGTCCTCCGAGAGATGCTGAAAGCTAGCACTACAGAAGCCCCTTTCCTCTCTCATCAGGGGGAATTATTTCGACAAGTAGAGACGAGTCGCCATGGGATCCCCACTAGGTGTCCTCTTTGCAAATATGTACATGGCCACCGTCGAAGAAAGGACCTTTAGAGAACATCTAAAACCTAGGATTTTATATGGGCGGTACATCGACGATATATTCGTCACAATAAAAGCGCCTGAAAGATACCAAAAAACTAGCAAGATGCTCTGAAAAGAAACTCAGTGCTCAACTTCACCACAGAGCACAGCCAGCAGAAGACTTTGCCATTTCTTGATGTCCTGGTAAAACAACAAGAAGGACATTTAAGACGACCGTTTATACGAAAGCAACGAACGCTGGGCGTTTGCTTGAACGCACGCGGGGAGTGCCCGGACGCATATAAAAAGTCTGTCGTGAGTGCGTATGTCAACAGAACCTTCACACACAGCTCATCATGGAAAGATTACATAACGAACTCGACCGAATTCGCCAACTGCTGACAAACAACGGGTATGCAGATCAAATTATCGAAGCAGCAATAAAAACAAGAAAATGGACGAATTTTACCAACCCAACACCATGGCGAAAAACGAGGAAAACTTGATTATTTACCATCGTGTACATTATGGGTCTGCATACAAAGGAGGATTGCTGCACACTACGCGGATAATAAACAGAGGCGTAACCCCAAAAGCCCCTTACCATAAAATAAGCCTCAGGATATATAGTAAGCCCAACCTTTGTTAGCAGCCTTATAATGAAGAACAGCACCGCTCCGGGGGGGGGACCCGAAGGAGATGTGCCACGAATGTAGTTTACAAATTTACTTGTCCAGAGAGGAGGTGTGTAAACCTCACAGCCAAAACTACATCGGCACACTACAACGACCCTTCGGAGACGTCTGCTGGCTCATAGAAATCAAGGGGCCATCCATCAAACATTACATAGGATGTTCACGACAGGAAGCCATCTCTACAAGAGCTCATAGAAGGCACCCAGTCGTACACAGAGAAGAAACAACTACGGTCGCCTCTTAATAACGGAAGCAGTGAGCATCGCTATTCAGAAGCCGACCTTGAACGTCCCAACAAGAATCGACTCCATATACTCCCCTCCAGCAGGAGAAGGAATACCCAAGCCAACAGGGACCAGACAGCGCGCCCCAATCCACCGAGAACATCGCGCCCCTTGGAAGGCATGAGAAAGACCCAGCGTCAGCGAAAAGTCAAGTAAACATCCTTACTCAGGTCGCTGAGACCCCGCCCAACACGAATCAGCAACCGTTAACCAACGTAGACCATTTTGGACATGGACTACACACACACACACACACACACACACACACACACACACTCAAATTTAAATCATACACATTTATTGTATAACAGAATTATCTCTTGTACCTTTATGCATGCTATAGAAATATATACATATATTTGTACTCCCGTATTTAGATTTCTATATTCATTTTCATTCCTGTATGTAATTTTGTAATTTTTATCTAAAACCAACATGTAACATATTAAATTTTAAACATAACATTTAAGGAAAACTCTAGCACATGGCATTGTATTTTGAATATTTATTTAACCACTGTTTAAACTTTCACTCTTATTGTCGCAGTACATATGTCCTTATATTCTTTGTAACTAAAACAACGCCCTTAAGCTGTTAATCCCTAGACTAACCATACCCATACCTCGAGGTCATACCTCCCACACGATGAGATAAATAGGCCGAAAGGTCAGATTGTAAGTCAGTAGTCGCTTGATAATGCCATAAGGCGAAACAGCTGTCGTGACAAAATTCAATAAATGGAAGAAGGAAGTCTGCGTATATTTCACCAGAAATTGACGAACGAGAATCGGAAAAAAAAACTAAAAAAACTTCGTCGGTATGAAGATACCTGCAAGAAACTTATTGATGCCACTAAAGCAATTGCTTTTAACGAAAATTGTATTAGAGAAAAACTATGCCCTAAAAGTATATATATATATATATATATATATATATATATATATATATATATATATATATATAATATATATGTGTGTGTGTGTGTGTGTGTGTGTGTGTGTGTGTGTGTGTGTGTGTGTGTGTGTATGTGTATAAACTTTCCTTACCACATCAACACTGCATTCCACCGAACACGGCAAAAGCTAGGATGGCATTGAAAATAAAGTTGAAAGCAACGAGTACTAGGCTTCGGGATTTTTAATATATCAAACAATTCTGAGTGAACATAGGGCAGACACTTTCTGTGCCTCTAGTCAGGAGTTATGTAGGCTGATATAGCAGTAGGCACTGTCTGCAATATATGGAAGGTTTAGTGAATAATGTAATTGTATTAGGAAATTGGTCTGTTTACGGCAGCTGATGGATTTGAGGCAGGTAGGGAAGACAGGAGATGTTGATGGTGTGATGGAGAATAGTACTAGGGTTGTTTTGTTTTAAGTCATTGGATGGTTGCGGTCAATTTCTTTTTATTTTATGCGTAAAGTCGTACTTGAATGTTAGGTTAATTCGTGCTCAAAAGCCTTACTTAAATGCAAGAATAATTTTTTTCCCAAAAGGCGTACTTATTTGTCATGTAAAAAAACACTTCGACTAGATTTGATAAAAATTAATAATAATACAACATGAAGGTTAATTTGTGATCCAAGTTCGTATTAAATGACAGAATAATTGGTGATCAAAAGTCATATCCAAATGTCATGTTACAAAAATTTAGCAACTAAGTATTTGATTAAAAATAAATAGATGAAAAAAAAATCAATAGATAAATTAATAATATTGTATCATGGAAGTTAATTCGTGCTCAAAAGTCATATTTAGATGTCAGATTAATTCGTGCTCAGAATTCTCATTAAGATATCAGGTTAATTTGTGATCAAAGATGTTCTTGAATGTCAGGCTGATTTGTGCTCAAAATCCGTATTCAATTGAAGTATTAAAAAAAAGGAAAAAGCCTCACTCACTCACCACTTCAATAATACTCTTATTAAAAACTCAGCCTTCACCAGTCGTTACCATTTTGTTCCTCGGGCTTGGAAAGGAGGGGTTTCGTAAGACTTAATATAATGGTATTATGGTTGAAAATCTGCCTCTGAGGGCTTACTAAAACTGAAAAATCTTTATTTTTTCATCCCTGACGGTAGAGGATTTTGGAGAGTTCATTTCTTTCCTTTATTGTTTTTCTGTAATTGCCTTTTGATGATGTAACTGTAAGAGTTAGATATGTCAATGGATAAGATTATTTTGTTTATTTTGTTTGCTTTGCAACTGATGGTATAGTAAAAACAGTTATAATTTTATTACCTAACTTCTTGTTATATATTAACTCTTTCTAGAAAACCAACTTACAAAATTACAAAACTTTATAAAATTGTAACCCCTAACCATCACTTTTAGAGAGGACGAAAGGATGTCCTCATTCTCCTTTTAGTACGACTTACTACGATAGTTATACACACACACACACACACACACACACACACACGCTCTCTCTCTCTCTCTCTCTCTCTCTCTCTCTCTCTCTCTCTCTCTCTCTCTCTCTCCCCTTTTAAAAATGCGACGCAAGAAAGTACTGGCGCTTTGAATATCAGCCAGGTAATTGGAATAGGGTCGGTATAGGCCCAACTGACGCCGGTTCCATTTCTAGTTCATGATTTAGTCAACTGGTTGGGGGTCCAGGCTCTGGTCGAACCACGGACCTTTCAATACAGAAAGTTCTCTTGAATTCTTTTAAGAATAATTCACTGCTTAAGTCAAAACACAAAATAGATCCTACAATCTTTCTACCACCAATATACGTATATAATACCATATAATTTATATTCATTTTTATTTAGTCTTTGTATATAATAAAATAACGATTTAAGAGTACTGAATTCTGTTAAGAAACGTTATAGAATTCTTTACTTTATAGCAAGGAATTGTAGGAGAATATGATTTAAATATTTCTATTTTCTATAAATGCAAATGATGCTAGATTTCTTCTATCAACTGTGTGCTGTGTGTCTGTATTTTAGATATGTATGAATATTCTATCTAAATATGCAAAATTTAAACCTCTTCAGCAAAATACCTCAACTATCTTCACTAACCACAAATTCTCAACTTAATTCCCCATTTATGACACAAGCCACCAACTGAACAAATGTCATGTGAATAACCGTCTGTCAACTCGGTGGATTATTCAAGAGTCTCTTTTTAAAAAGAATCTGGAAGCCATTAGTAGAACACGAAAACCCACTACGAGAGATATTGAAATGTTGCCTCATCTCTATTTGACTTTCAGGAGAAAAAAGGGAGAAACTTTTAAGTTCTAGGTAACGTTTGTGTGACATTATTGCTTTCGTTGTCCTGTGTGAAGTTGTGGCATTTTTTTAACGCACATATTTATTTGTTTTTAAAAAGAATGATAATGTTTAAATAAATATATACTCATATATTTTAGGTGGGTAGGGTGGGATCAAATGATAATGATAGTAGAAATGAAACTGAATTACTTTTAATATTTCACTGAAGATGAAAAATGTTCAAACGTACATTATTCAGGAAAAGTTTGTTAATGCTCTTATCCCCCCCCCCCCTCTCTCTCTCTCTCTCTCTCTCTCTCTCTCTCTCTCAGCTACCTTTCATTCCTAAGTTCTGGGTCACAGGCGAATGAGAGAGATACCCAAAAAGTAAACAAGATATATAAAGAACCTCTAAGTAGATAAGTAAAATGTAAGTGAAGTATCAATTCAAACATCATATCGATTCCTTGATAATCCTGGATTAGCTGTCATAAACCTTAATTAGGCACGATAGACATCCGGTGGCCACGAAAGCATGAAGATAGTATAATCCTATAAGTGTCCCTTTGGTCACATGGTACAGTCATTCTTTTAATAACTTTGTTCAGGTTCTAAAAATAAAGTTGTATCCTCATAACAAAAGTTATTTTAATTTTAAACTTTGTGAGACACGAGGTCTCTTATCATGAAGAAAGATCCCTTAATTTTAAATTTTGAAAGAAAAATTTTTCATGAAGAAAAGTTTTTTAAATTTAAACTTTGGAAAGCATCTTTTTCTTCTCTACTTATTTCTTTATGTTAATGAGTAAGTAATTCCGTTATGATTTTTGAGGCATCTAACATTTCCCGACTCAAGTGAAAGTCTTAAAATTATAATTTGTTCAGATGAAAGTTAGAGAAATAAGAAACATGTGCAGCTATTTCTAGATACAAATCTCGGTGTTGTAATAAGACATTATTCTTTAAAGATCTTATCTTCTCTCTCTCTCTCTCTCTCTCTCTCTCTCTCTCTCTCTCTCTCTCTCTCTCTCTCTCTCTCTCTCTCTAAACGAAGCTACCCTTACGACCAAATATATTTAATCGCGAATAATTCAACAGTTGTTTATACCCTACAATAAACATGTTTGCAAAGTGATATATATATGTGTGTGTGCGTTTGTGTAAAATTTACACATAAATGTATATTTACATATTTAAATACAAAAACATAAATTTATATACCTATCTCGTTCCTCCGCCAAATTGTGGACTCTGAAATCCATTTCAGATCAGATTACCTGGTTCCTAATGAATCATTCTACGTTATACATTTTAATACCTCCTTAAATCAGCTGAATCACAACTGTGTCAAAACTATTCCATATTCTTAATATTTATCTCGAGGCGAGGCAAAGGACTTTGGTGTAATACGTTGTATGTTAAATATCTTCTCATAATGGATCTCAGGAATTTTCTTGTTGGTCAGAATGAGTCACTGAATTTGCCAAGTTTTCGGAGAATTTGTTATTGATTACTGATTAGTGCTATGTCAGAGCACTTTAGAAAGCATGAATATGAATGACAAATGGAATGTAATGGAATATAGAATTCAAAGGCCAAGCACTGGAACCTATGAGGTCATTCAGTCCTGAAAGGGAAACTGAGAGTAAAAGGTTTGAAATGTGTAACAGGAAGAAAGCCTCAAAGCAGTTGCACTATGAAATGATTGGTAGGAGAGGGTTCAGGAGAGTAAGATGGAAGAAAGGAAATGTGAACGAAGGTACAGCTCTTAACCGAAAGGACGCCTCAAAGAACCTTAAGTACTGCCTACAGTGCACCGCGCGAAGTGCACTGACGGCAGCATCAAGGTTCAGATTGCGAGTAACACAAGAGGTATCCTTCACTTGTGCTTTACTGTCATACAAAAAATGAAAAAAAAATAAAAAGTTTTTATGAAATTTTCGAGCGCCACAGAAATTTATTTCTTGGTTCGTTCGGCAATAAACTATAAAAGTTCAGGGATATTAAAACGTCGGCCATAATTTCACGAAGTTCAGCGTTCAACACCTCTATTAACCGTGACAGGAGAGAGAGAGAGAGAGAGAGAGAGAGAGAGAGAGAGAGAGAGAGACTGTCACCTTCATCGGGTGATAAAGTCAGTTAGAATAACTTTTTATTTCATAGGAAAATGAGTCAAATTAACGTCATTCGCGGTGTAATAGACGAGGACTTCCAATCTCTCACTAGATTCTCCCTAGTTGGGCCTCCCCTTCAAAGGATATTTCATGATTAATAAGCCAGTCGAAGAAAGATTCTTTTTCGGGACATAGTATACAAATCAATTGAAATATATTGTTCGTATCTACTTGTTCTTTCTGATCTTATAATCTGTATACCAGTAATATTTACAACTAAAGGCACCAGTCACGTACCATAGAGTATATTGCTTTGTAATTACCTCTGAAATAAAGCAAATAACAATTGAATACTTTTCAAATGAAAGATTACCTCTCAAAAAGCTTCAAGTAAAATTTTGAGCATAACTGCCTTTCAAAATAAATGCATGCACACAAACAATGACTGCTTTATAAATATCTTTGAAAAAAAAAAAAAAAAAAAACAGACGAATAAATGCCATCCAAACAAAGAACAAAGGCATAAAAGAAAAGCTTCAGCAAAAATCTAGGTGATAAATACTCCCATAGAAAATAAATTCTGCACACAATTAAAGACCGTATTATTAGCACCTCTGAAATAAAATCTTAACAATTCAATACCTTCGAATAAGGAACACCATGAGACAAAAGCTTCAACCAAAATATAGAGCATAAATACCATCTAACAAAAATGCTGCACACAACACCGACCATCAAAAACTTAGACGAACGGACCACCAACATCTCCAAGAGTCACATCCAGGTAAACTGGAACACCAAAGAAGCCTGTCTCGGGGACTCAGCACCTCACACTCAAAGTCGACACGGACTGCTATTTATCACCACTGCATCCTGGACAATCGCCCGCCTGAATTGGGCAGATAAAGACGAAGGAGAGCGGGCCTGTTCATGTTATGCTTCCTATCACGTTGCCAAGGCTAGGTAACGTCCTCAGCGGGAGGGCCCGATACGTTCAGAGTGACCATCGGCAGATATGGGCTGAGAGCGTGAGAGGAGAGGCGTTTCGTGTCGATATATCATTGAAGGCTTCATGTAATTTCCTAGTTTGAACTTATCGCATTAAAATTTACCGTGTGCTATTGGAAATAGAAAACAAAAGGCGTCTTTTTGTTAAGAAATTTTCTCATTTGCATTTTTACCAGAAATAAGATTATTTCTTTAAAACTTGCGAAAAATTACCTTGAGAAATTGCCAACAGAAAACGGGAGATGTCGATTTAATAACCAATCTCTCGTTACATTATTAGTAGAAATAAGATTTTTTTTTTATTAAAAATTTTTCAGTCCGAAATTCCTCCCACAGCCAACTGTCCAAAAGCATAATAACCGATACAGCTGTTTTAGCGTCCCGGGTGCGCAATCTGTCAGCGCATGACAGAACTCATATAGGAATTCATTAATGAATTGACCACGCGTGAAATTACTGGCAGCAAATCGCCCGCCCCAAAAACATCCTGGATATTAATCACCTTCGCCCAAATATTGGTGTGAAATGCCGAAATCCTAGTGGAGGGGTGGGAGTCGTTGTGTGTTTATCCGGGAAATAGAATTGTGATATTGGTGAGTAAGAGAAAATATTATTATTATTATTATTTTTTTTTTTTTTTTTTTTTTTTTGCTCTATCCCAGTCCTCTAATTCGACTGGGTGGTATTTATAGTGTGGGGTTGCGGGTTGCTTACCGCCTCCTTGGGAGTCCATCACGTTTCTCACTATGTGCATTGTTACTAGGAGCACACTCTTCTGCATGGGTCCTGGAGCTACTTCAGCATCTAGTTTTTCCAGGTTCTTTTAAGGGATCTTGGGATCGTGCCTATTCAGTCGATGAACGCTAATATGGAACGAGTCCACAGGGACCATTAACTTGAAATTCAAGCTTCCGAGGAATATGATGTACATTATTATTATTATTATTATTATTATTATTATTATTATTATTATTATTATTATTATTCAGAAATGAACTCTATTTCTACGGAACAAACCCATAGGGGCCATTTACTATGAATTCAAGTCTCCAAGAATATGATGTTCATTTGGAGGAAGCAACAGAAGGCAATAGGAAATACAGGAAGAAGAGATCAGTTATTCTGAAAGAAAAGATAATTTAATTTAATAAAATAGGAGTATTTTTTTAGGGTAGTAATGTGTCCTACACTCCAACGTGGACTCTATTGTCAATAATATTTTCGTTATCACTTAACGTATGTCACAGTAACACCAAATATTAACCTAAGCACCAAACATTATATTTTCTATTAAAAGTTGATAAGATCTTGAGCTAATAATTAAGGTTTATGATGTTGTTGAATCCCATATGATAGACATCATTAGCAACGTTAATTAGCGCTCTTTTCCGAAACGAAATGGATTACTGTGATTTAATTTACCAGCTTATCTGTGTGGCCATGATTTTGGCGAGATGTAAATAGAGGAAATGTAAGCAAATAGGTCTAAACTACTCGATTAGTAATTTATGTTTTTTAGTTGATTTTGGCTATCAAATTCCAGTTTTTGTAAAAACATTTGCTAAATGAAAGATGTTTTATTAAATTCTCTTCCTCATCGTTCTATGACTTTTTTTTTATCTGTGGATAAAAATCTCCTTCGTATTTGTATCATACCAACGTATTTAGAACCAGAAATACACTTCGTCGGTCAAAATAGTGTTTTATTGCTCTTTGGCAAAATCAGGACTCATTTTGAATCCTTAAAAGTAATTTGTTTTAAAGCAGTCACCTGTCATGGTAGGACTTTCAAATTATTAAAAATAACTTTCAAAGTAGTTATTCTGTATGAAATCAAGATATTAGAATGATAATCTCGATAATATTTATGCATTCGTTTGTTTGTGGGTAGTAAATTTCTTTAATCCTCATTTAGATAAAATTTACACCAATTGGGCAATAGGTCCATAACAAACTGCATAATTAATATTCGTATTATTTTTATAATACCTTAATTTCTTACAGAATACCACCTCTGAAAATCATAACAATATTTCAGTAAAAAGCCATATTTCTTTAGGCATCATGAAAAATACACTTATGAATAAATAGAATTGTGAAGATACCTTTCCTAAAATGTCAACGTTCCATCAAATAGCGTCACCTTCCACAATTTATCGTACAGCAGCATCTTTTATTAACTCACGCTTCAGTGATAAAGTGAGCGCTATCATAAATGCCTGACCATGTGAAACAAACAGGGCCGACAGAAATTTAGAGGGTTCTCTCTCTCTCTCTCTCTCTCTCTCTCTCTCTCTCTCTCTCTCTCTGCATGGCGTAGATGGTTATATACTCATAGGTTTGATCACTACAGGTGAATTTACAGTTTTTGTTTTTATTTTGAAAGGTTACTACGAGA
Source organism: Macrobrachium nipponense (assembly GCF_015104395.2). Lineage (NCBI taxonomy): Eukaryota > Metazoa > Arthropoda > Malacostraca > Decapoda > Palaemonidae > Macrobrachium > Macrobrachium nipponense. The sequence goes on from NC_087200.1 coordinate 215,358,353, forward strand.
GGAATGAAAACTTAAGATATGTTATGAGGAGGTAGAAGTACCTGGTAGAAAAGCTCTGCGTGGTGTGAGTGTCTCTGTCTCTCTCTCTCTTCATATACATATATATATGTATATATATATATATATATATATATATATATATATATATATATATATATATATATATATATATATATATATATATATATATATGTATATACATATATATATATATATATATATATATATATATATATATATATATATATATATATATATATATATATATATATATATGTATATACTATATAATATATATATATATATATATATATATATATATATATATATATATATATATATATATATATATATATATATATATAATATACATATAGCAAAAGACGACAATATTGTAATCGTAGAGAAAATGGCATAGAACAGGAAAAAACACCTGACATTTTTTAAAATTAATTCCTCAGTGCCAACATAAAGAAGATTCTACAATCTAAACTAGATTCTACAGAGAAGGAAAAATCACCAATATTTCACATTCAATGAGAATTTTGGTCTTAGTGGCTCAGGGTCAATAAAAAGAAAATGTACTCGAAAATAGAATTATATAGACAATACTAACAAATTCTAATACTGTACCTAAAGTGAATTGCAAAGAATTGGAAAAATAAACCCAAACATCTCAATCAAATGAGAAGGTTTTCATTACTTGCTCAGTGCCAATATAAAGCCTGACCCAAAACGGAAAAGTTCCTCAATAAAAGCCGAGAAATGCAATAAAACGCCTCCTGTCATTAGAGGGAGAAAGTCACGAACAACAGAAAGTCTCAATTCGGAACAAAGATGTCGACTTCTCACCCCCAAGTCGGGGTCAAATAACGAGATGGAAATCAAATGGTTTTTTGCCTCTGCTCGATCAGGAAAAGACTCACTAACTCACTCAGTAGCCTCTATCACTTTTTAATATTCTTATTGTTAGCTTCTCTCCAGGGAATAGGATTGAGAAAAGCTATAAATGGGAATAAGGAATCAGTGAGAAATGATTGATATAGGACAGCTTTCTATATGTGATTGTATAAATATGAATTAATTTTATTAGTTGTCCTATTCTGCATGTTTGACTTTCTGTTTCTATATATATATATATATATATATATATATATATATATATATATATATATATATATATATATATATATATATATATATATATATATATATATATATATATATATATATATATATATATATGTGTGTGTGTGTGTGTGTGTGTGTAATATGATAACATAAAGTCAAATACACAGTAACGGATAACTTTCTCTCTCTCCAGCACCGACAATCTCTCGCTCTCTCTCTCTCCATTCTAATAGGTAATGAAAATGAGAGAGTTGCATCATAACATTAGCGTTTATTAACAAGAATAAATAAATCAATTAACCAAGTAATCCAGTCTTACAGACTAACTCAAAACAGTACAATGTCTAGTCACCAAAAAGTCCACACCCCACTGGGAACTCTTTGTCCCCCGGTATTCCAGATCCGTCTGTTTCAAAGATACAGAACACATCCCGGTAAGTACACACAAGTTCAAAGACAAAGTTAATAAAATGGAACATCTTACAAGATATCAAACAAGCCATCCCTTTGGCTAAAGCACTTGAACACTTACCCAGACAGCCGGAGACTAAACACTATGTCACAAAAAACTCCCCCTGCGAATGCCACAGCATCTTTGCCTGTGACTCGAAGCCCTCTGTCAAAATCCCTCCCATAGGCTTGGGTATGAACCTATTTAACAGAAAGAGGCACACACGCACATACGAACACACAGTTCGATAGCGCCTCGCGGTTCTAGCTGCATCCAGTTTCCCAAAGGCACTTTGAGAAGAGTTCATAAACTGTCGTGCATTGACTTCCTGAACTAAGCACTTTTATCTCACGCCACCCCCAGAAACTCATTCATCAGCTACTCTCAGGTCGTCACCTCTGCACTGTTCTCCACATTCCACAGGTCACAGAGAACGCATATTATTAATCAAAACCCCTAGGCCTTACATATATATTCTCTCTCTCTCTCTCTCTCTCTCTCTCTCTCTCTCTCTCTCTCTCTCTCTCTCTCTCTTAACCCTTTAGATGCCAACGTTCCCATTTTGGGAACACTCATAAAAATCGTCCTAGAATGCTACTGAAACAAAATAATTTGCACCTTACTCTTAATATGGACTTCTCTAAGTCTATAGATGGTAAGGTAGGTCTTGTATTACTTAAATGATACGATACTTGATAAATATATTGAAGAGAAAAATGGGAAAATCTGTTGAAAAAGTTTTTTCGTTACATCATTTCTCTTTTTGGATTAAAACAACATAATAATATATTTTTTTGTTCATTTCATGCACATGTAATTACTTTATTGTATTATCATATGATAAATCTTATTTGTTTGTCTAAATCAATACAATATGAAGTTTATGATCAGTGTTCCCAGAATGGGAATGTTGGCATGTAACACTGTTGTTTTTCCCTCAACAGGGCTCACTTGTTGTTTCTTGCACTGTCACTACTCATTGCAAACAACACCAAATAAATTTGTACTTGCATGTTGTAAAGACAGTTATGATATTTTCCAACTATTATTTTCTGACGAAATGGTTGCACATATAACACAACAGACAAATTTATACGCAGTAAAAGAATGTTGACTTGACAGGAACTATAAAAATTGATAGTAAGTCCTGTATAGGTCCGTTTTCTGTAGACTGACGTGGCAAATTCTGAGTTACTTCTAGTGATTCTCAAATCTAAATAAGGTAGAGT
>NC_087200.1:215361663-215369163 GCF_015104395.2 Macrobrachium nipponense
ACACATACACACACTTAAACACACACACACACACACACACACACACACACACATATATATATATATATATATATATATATATATATTATATATATATATATATATATATATATATATACATGTATCACATAATTTCGTCCACTTACAAAGCACGGTCATACATCTATAACATTACACTTTCAAATCCGAAAAAGCTGTTTCTGCTAAGAATTTACTGTGAAATGACAAATAGATAGTTGTTAGCATTTACTATCGGGTTATGCAATGCCATATTAAGTTTTATTATTATTTTCTTACGTTAATACTAGTGCAGTTTTTCTGTTACAAAGAGGACATTTGTTTGAAATCGTTGCATTAATATCTTTCGGTATTTTTTTTTTTAAATTAGTGTAATCATTGTTCGTGAGAAAGTTTTGAGGGAAAGTAATATATGTTTTATTGTTAATTAACCCTGAGAGAGTTCTTCTACCTTAAGGAAATGGTTCAAGCGTCAAATAGTGTTTGTGCTTAAATCATTTCAAGCTCATTTGCTTATCCTATTGAATGCTTATCAGATTTTTACATCAACTAGCAATTCAGATATATAGGAAATAATTCATTTTTTTACTAGTAAATAGTTACTGAACATTTCATACGCAGCAGTTTATGTCATTAAATGACAGTCGAATCACTAAGAAAAAAAAAATATTAGAAAACTCTCACTTTATATTCCACCTCACTGTGGTTTGCAGTCTCTTTCTAATCCTGCAAATTCAAAAACATTTTCCAGCAATAATTACGAAGCGAAAACGAGACTTTTTAATTAAGTTACCGAGAGAGTAATCGCATTAAAAAAATTATTGCTGAATGAGTGGTTAAAAATAGGCTTGTCATTGCGTATGCCCCTAATATGGTTTAGTGGGATTTTATGTATATATGCATGTATGTGTATGTATGTATGTATGTGAATATATTTGGATAAAAGTAATCCACATAATCATGTGAGTAGCAGAAATAAATTGATAACTCACATGGGGATCGAATCTAGGCCTTGAAAGACCTGGGTTCGATTTCGATGTGAGTCGGACTCATATATATATATATCTATATCTATATATATATATATATATATATATATATATATATATATATATATATATATATATATATATATATATATATATATATATATATATATATATATATATATATATATATATATATATATATATATATATATATATATATATACCACCTTTTAACCCTTTTATTAAACTAAACAAATTGGAAACCCTTACCTGTTGTTAATGGTGCCCTCTATCTGCAAACATGTCCATTAGGCTATTAAGATCACGTAAGTACAAAAATATACTATTTATTACCCAAAGTAGATGAATATAAAATAGGACAAAATGATTAACAAGTCATAGTGCACAAAAACCCAAATCTGCCCACAAAGAAAACCAGTTAGTTATCATTCTACCCTCCTGGCTATATTTCCCTTACTCTTGCCTTTCTGGAATAAGGATGTTCTTCTTGTGGTCATCCATTTTGGGCACATGGTGATTCGTGATACAATTATTGTTATTAATGTTATTTTGTTCTAAAGGGTCCACAATATTTCAAAGTGTAAAAAGTCTGTGTATAATTTTGAAGACTTTACAGAAAGCTTTCGAACCCTTCCCTGGGTTCATCTTCAGTTCAAAATCAATTTTGGACTGAAGATGAACCCAGGGAAGGGTTCGAAAGTTTTCTGTAAAGTCTTCAAAATTATACACAGACTTTTTACACTTTGTATTATTGTGGACCCTTTAGAACATTATATATACTCTCGTGATAGAGAGTTTTTCCCTATTATTATTATTATTATTATTATTATTATTATTATTATTATTATTATTATTATTATTATTATTATTATTATTATTATTATTATTATTATATTATTATTATTTCAGTATTTTCTTCTATAAAGGAACCAACAACACAATGAAAAACTATCCATTAATTAACTTTCCTAACATATGAACCCAAGGCAATCTACCATTTAGTGACATACATCACCCTGTGAAACTAATTACATAACAATAACCACCACCAAAACGTGTTATAGGGAAAAAATGGTGCCACAAATTACCTTTTCAGAGTAAAAGACCATAAAGGCATAACGTTTATTTTAGCCACAAATAGGTATTTAGACAATTTGTGATGTCCTCATAAAATAAGGATAAGTAATGAGTTTATTGGGATATATGTCGAGTCTGTGGACATGCGAACGTTTTGTGACTTATGTTATAGGAGCCACTTCGTAAAATTCGGAAACTTTGTTTTCTGAATCAAAGTGTTCTCAACAAAGTTTATATTTTCTTTTTCGGGATGAAGTTTATTCTTTCCCACTCATCAAAACAAGGAAAGAACATTACACAAATAAAATCTAATTACAGCAAGAATAAAAGATGTTTATATAGATAAACAAAGATAGGACAATGAATTAGGACCAATTATTAAATCACTTCCAAAATAAAAAGAAACGACTACTGAAAAGCCAAAATTTTTTACATTTACAGTGAAAACAGAGAGAGAGAGAGAGAGAGAGAGAGAGAGAGAGAGAGAGAGAAGAGGGGGTGGGTGGGAGGGGGGGGCGGTGTTAGAATCGTAATTGAAATATGTCAGTGAGTAACTTTTCAAAAATCACCATAAATTATGGAGTAAGAATGATACCTTAGTATAGAAAGAGCTTGGGGTTGGGGGGAGGGGCTTGGGGGCTGTGTTGATTTGAAAATAAAATTATTTGCTGAGAAAGACCAAATAATTTGTTAAACTATTTAATCAAGCGCTTCCAGGAACGGAATAAATTTTTGAAACATTATCAAACGTACGAATCATGTGTGTTATGTATAACTAATGGATAACGTGCAGTAAATGTATTAAAAATGAAAAAGATTAACCTAAATGAGGATATTTTATATGAATAAGAAACAATGAATGGAACAAATTTATGCACAAATAAACTGAGTCTCCATACAAAATTCTGATGAGGAATTCTTTGCCTAATGAAGGAATTCAAACTTCATTTTACATCGCTCGAAGTTTTTGGTGAATTTATCTTTAATCAAGTCATTTCAGGGAATTTGCAATCAAGAAATACATTAGAATTACGTTATACCTAAAGATATTAATAACAATAATTTTAATTAAATGCAAAGCACTGAAAAGAATTCTAAGGTCTGCATATGGAGGTTTTTTTTGCCAAACCTACTAGAATCATAAATGCTTGTGAATACTTTGAAAATTGTGCAAAAAATTGTGAAAGGAAAAGAATGCACTCAGAAAATTTCTTCAGGGTAGAAAAATCTGCTGAATTCTTGGAGGACAGAAAAGCGTCTTCTTGTGAACGAAGGCGACCTGGAATGTTAATCACAAAAGACAAAGTAATTGGCTTCTTTGGTGACCTCCTCTGCCAAAGCCTATTGACACGGACGAAAACGCAAAAGAGAGAGAGAGAGAGAGAGAGAGAGAGAGAGAGAGAGAGAGAGAGAGAGAGAGAGAGAGAGAGTTGCAACCGTTGATAGGTATTGTTCCAGACAATGACCGGGTGAATAGAGAGAGAGAGAGAGAGAGAGAGAGAGAGAGAGAGAGAGAGAGATTATCTCTCTTGCAATCTCTTGCTCCTTCAAACACACCCGAGGGAGCAAATCCATAATCAAAGAGGAGGTGGATCTGTTTATGGCAGTTTCCCCGCAGCTTAAGAACTTAATCCCGTCGAAAGAACAGGAACGTTTTCAGGCACTGAAAGGAGGCACCAGATTGTAACAGGATCTTGTTAATGTCGTTTTCATATTGTTAGTGGACGAGGAAAATTCTGGTTTTATGTTTAAGAAATAAATGGAAATATTTTCTTTAATGTTAGATTAATTCAATCGTAAAGGTTTTGATTCTTCAATTTTTATGCCAACTAGATTAATTAAACATTTTTTCTTACTTTGTTACGACTTGGAGCATTAGTGCACAGGAAGTTCACATGTGGCTGGATAAATAATTTTTGCAATTATCAATATCTAATCTAATGTTATATAAAATATTCTCGAATAAGCTATACATACTGCAGGGCACTGAGACTAATCACCTGTGTAATTTCATATAAACTTTCTGAATTTATTGTCTATTTATTTAATAGTGTTACATGTGTTTTAAGAAGAGATTTCCAATACTATATATTTCTGACCAAACAAATAATTCCTCCTGAGCATTCCATCTAAAAACCTCATCTTAAAACTGGAGCTTTTTAAAATAATTTCAATTGAGTGTTTGCGCTAGTAGTTATCAGTAAGTCCAAAATCTGACCCCTTTATTTGGCTTTTTGCATTTTGTTAATGAAAGTGCATGAAAAAGTAGGAGTACCGTGGAAGATGAGAGCTCTATCCTAGACAATCTTCAGTTTAACTAGCACTTACTTAAATTAACTAAGATCTGTAAATCAAAGAGGTGTGTCATGTAGGTTTATTCCATTATGTGTGTGTGTGTATGTGTGTGTGTTTTTTCTGTGTGTGCGCGCGTGTGTATATATGAGTGGTTGAAATAAAATCGACTATTAAATACCGGACTAATCATCTATTTGTAGATCTTAGCCGTTCGAATAAAAGATCTTGATAGCATTGTGACTGATAATATTTCATATAGAAGAATTAGAATTCGTATAGTATCATTCCCAGTAGAATATAAATTGAAAGTCGACTTCATGCTCCTCAACCAATCAATCTTCATCATTCTAACCGATATCATAAAGAAATATCATACCATAAAATAAACATCTAACATGAAATAGCCAAGAAAATAAGAAGAGACGGAGTATTGATTTTGTTTTCCACCCACGCATTTCCCATCCCTCACAGAGAGAGAGAGAGAGAGAGAGAGAGAGAGAGAGAGAGAGAGAGAGAGAGAGAGAGAGAGTAAAACCCATTGACCTACAAAAGGCATTAGCGAAAAACAAAAATACCGCAACCATACTTCCGTAAGAATAGGTAAGCATCTCTTGAGGTAGAGGAGGCCATCATCTCTTCTACCCGTCCTGGTAAGTGAAGCTGAAGTACTGGAGGTCTATTATATATAGGCCGTGGGAAACGAGCGCTGAGCTTCCGCGGGTCCTTGTAAAAAATGTTGGAACGCGTAGCTCATTTGCACTCGAGTCCTCAGACCTTTTGGGGGAGTTTTCTTCTGCTACAATGAGCTATTTTAAGGTACCGGCGGCGGTGAATGAAAGTTTTATCTGTAGGCATTGCAGGAGTGAAAGGGGAGTGAGAGAGAAACGCGAAAAAGAAAGGAAAGACTGATATACGATGGGAGAAGCGGAAAGTCGTTTTATAGAGCAGAAAAACAGCGATCATGAAATTTCTTGTAAAAATCGTGAAAATTGCGATCAATGTATATTTAATATTTAATAGATAATATATAAACAATACCTGAAAATAAACATGAGATGTCAGACTCATAATCCAGTTTATTTTATGCCTTTCCATCATTTATTGACACTTGTTTGATTGATGAATAAATTGGCGGAGTTATTATCTGTGCTATTAAATTATGAGGAGTACTGATACTAAAAGTCCAGTCACACACACACACACAGAGGAATTTGGAGCTTGACAGATAACGTTATAATGATTTTGGCATCTAATTATGATCTGGGATGATTATGCGTCCGGCTCAAATGATTGATTAATTAGTTCTTGCTGGCGTCGCAACAACGAGCGTCCACCTTCAATTTGCATATTTGATGGCTTCGTGTCCACCTCGTCAGCCGGTTCTATAAAATGAGCTGACTTCCGGAAGTTATCATCACGCATTTTTTCCCTTGGGTTAGGGGGAGGGTGTTAGGGTTATGGGGCTGAGGGGGGGAAGGGATGGGGAGAGCCATGTGCTTGAAGAGAATGACTTAAGGTGAAAAGATGTTGATGAGAAAAAGACAAAAGGAAATGGAAAGGATCCTACTGTAAAGTAATCTGTATTATATACAATATGTACTCGTAATATTGCTCAGAAGATTCTTACTTTAGGAATAATTGTTCTTTACTAATCTTGTTATTGATTGTTCTAAATAGAATTAAAATGTTTATCATGCAAACTCGAAATAATTTTAGGTTTCTAGAACAGACCTCTGTCATTAACTCTTGCCACAGCATGGTCTGCGACTGGGAAAAACGATGTGATGAAGATGCCTGTCTATAATGTTTAGGTTTTTTAGACAGCAAAGCCTGGATAGAAACAGCAAACTTGTCTTACTTTGAACCACGAAAAAGTAAATCCTGTTATAAGTTCCACGATTTAAAACATTGTTTATTCCGTTGCATTTTATGGTAAACCTACTTTCAATTGCCGTTTTAAAAATTCAGTTATTTAAAAGAAGATTTCTCTAATTCAGTTTATCTTTCTATGTGAGAGTTTTGAGTAGTAAGTAGTGCTTTTGTTGAATTACCTAATTTGGTAAAATACGTGATCGATCTAATTTTTAGACAATTCCAGGTTCGTTTAAATTGTTTAAAATCGCAGAAAAGAAATTATGTATTGCATCTATACTTCCTTTACATCACCATTTCTTTAAATATAATATACTCGTAAAATGGTTAATTTACTCATTTATTTTCTATGAAGCGACGTAGTTTAATTATGTCCAATGCTGAACGCACCAGATGTCTTTCAGCTGTATAACATGTCAGGAAAGATCTTGTGGAAGGTATTCATATTCTGTAAATCTTATGATTATTCAAATCAATTTATCTATGCATAAATTTAATCTACTCATTTATTTTCTAAGAAGACACATATTTAGTAAATGTGCATTATTGAACCAATTAAATATCTATATCTAATATTCGTTACAGATCTTTGGAAGTATTCATACTCTTCAAATCTTATAATCTACTCAAATAAGAAGTTTATATATATATATATATATATATATATATATATATATATATATATATATATATATATATATATATATATATGAGTTTTAGTTGCTCATTTATTTTCTGTGAAGTGACCCATTTCAGTGACATCCATCACTGAACTCATAGGAAATCTATTGTTTCGTTTTTGTTTCAGTTTTTTAACAGGTCAGGAAAAATACTACTTCCTTTTTTGAAAGAACCTCGGAACAAAAAAGCAAAAGAACCAGAACAATTATTTCACTGAAAGAATAATTCATTTTGCTTTCGAAAAATCGAAAATTATCGTATCACTCGTCCCTTCCAGGAAACTATTTCGTGTTATAATTCATTTTTTTTTTTTTCTTTTTTTGTCGCGATATTTCCGAGAACAGACGTTTAACTAATCAGGGCGATTCTCATTGAATATCTTAACTGGTTCGATGATTATGCAATGACAGGTAAAGGCTGCTTAAATATGTAATGCTGTTTTCTTTGGTTGCACCTAACGAAAATAATTATATAGATTTACTTTACTAAAATAATTATATAGAGTTCCTCATAAGGAAAAGAACCTCTATTGTGAATTATTTAGGAA
>NC_087200.1:215374163-215381663 GCF_015104395.2 Macrobrachium nipponense
ATATATATATATATATATATATATATATATATATATATATATATATACACATATATAAATGTATATATATATATATATATATATATATATATATATATATATTATATATATATATAGATATATATATATATATATATATATATATATATATATATATATATATATATATATATATATATATATATATTATATATATATCTCAAAAAAAAAAAAAAAATCACCATAACGTGACTGGAATAACTTGAAGTTATCAAAGTCCACAATTATGTAAAATGTGTATTTAAAAATACATAAAAGACGGAAGCTTTTCGTCTACTTGATCAGTAGACCTCATCAGCCGTACTGATTTTTCTTTTCAAATAATATATACAAAACAGTGACGAAGGGAATAACATGATTAAAAATAGTTTGATTTGGTTGTTACTCTCCCTGGGAGACGTTTCCAGAGTCCTGCCTGTCCTTCGTCACTTTTTTTGTATATGTTATTTGAAAAGAAAAATCACTACGGCTGATGAGGTCTACTGACCATCAAAGTAGACGGAAGCTTTCGTCTATGTATTTTTAAAATAACACATTTTGACATATTTGTGGCTTTGATTACTTTCAAATATATATATTATATATTATAATATATAATTATAATATATCTATATATTATATATAAATATATATATAAAATAATATATATCTATATATATATATATATACTAAATATAGATATATATATATATTATAATATTATATATTATTATATATCTATATGATATATATATATATAATTATTTATAGTTATTATATTATATATATATAATATTATATCTAATATATATATTTTTTATTATATATACCTATTATATATATATATATATATATTATCTATATATATATATATAATATATATTATAATATTTGAAGTATCAAGTTCCACAATTATTTAAATGTGTATTTAAAAATACATAAAGGACGAAGCTTTTTTTTCGCTACTTGATCATAGACTATCAGCCTTAGTGATTTTTCCTTTTCAAATAACAATAACAGTGCGAAGTACAGGCAGGACTCTGGAAACGTCTCCAATGGGAGATAACAACCAAATCAAACTATTTTAATCATGTTATTCCCTTCGTCAACTGTTTTTTTGTATATATTATTTGAAAAGAAAAATCAGTACGGCTGATGAGGTCTACTGATCAAGTAGACGAAAGCTTCCGTCTTTTATGTATTTTTTAAATACACATTTTACATAATTGTGGACTTTGATTACTTCAAGTATTCTTTAGTCACGTTATGGGATGATTTTTGAGATATATATATATAATATATATATATATATATATATATATATATATATATATATATATATATATATAGATATATATAATAAAAATAATGTTATGTACTATATAGAATGCATGGTCATATTTACCAGAAGCATATGTAATTATAATAGCCACGATACCCTCTCACTTTACTAATTCTTCGCACTTTTTTGGAGACGTTTGTCATTACAAAGTATTAGATCCCAGTGCAAGAAATTGGCTGCGGTCACCATAATCATGTGGCAATCGTATTCAAAAAAACGTGAAGAGGGTGTTGTGTCTGTTATAATTACACAGACACACACATATATATATAAGATCCCATAAAAACAGTTACAGAATATGAAAGGAATATGCACAACCAAAGACCCTCGAGGGGAAGCAGTCTGCTAAAAGGAGGTCGAGGGTCGAGTGAGGGAGATGAAGGGAGATTGATGTTCAAGATCGAGAGTTGCTCTTTTTACTCTTGGGTACCAAGGGGACGGAGTTGTATACTATTTATCTCGTCTTGTGGGTTTCATGAAAGTTCTGGTGACATTTTCTTGTATTAATTGGTGCTCTGTCAATTATATATGCAGAGAGAGAGAGAGAGAGAGAGAGAGAGAGAGAGAGAGAGAGAGAGAAGAGAGAATGTGGGTGTCTGTGTCACAGAAAATATCATGGCTCTATATTATTGCTTCTGAACAATTACATATGATTATAAGATTAAAAGTTATCTGAGATAATATAAAATGGCTTTAATTTTGCGCTTCAGAACTAGATATGTTAAGCAACTTAAGGTTACTGCATTCTGTCGTATTAGAGTTAAATATTTCCTTAAATATTCTAGATTGTAATGTCATGTGAAGCCATTTAAGGTAACTTGGCCATATCCAATTTGCTTCTTAAATTCATAATCTTGGCCTTTTGGTAACAAAATAGTTGATGTAGCACTGCAATAGAATTAATGATCAAATTGCGAAGCCATGGAGGCCTCGATTCAGTTTTGGATTTGGAAACTAATTTGATCTGTTCCAGATTTAATACAATAATGGAAGCAGTGACGTTTGTGCTTGACTTATTTCGTGAGGTTATCATGCTTGCGCTGTATTTAGACACAGCTGCAATGCTTCCCTTCAAATGCAGCAATGAAAGCATATGCGTTTATGCTTGGGAAATTCGTGTGGACATTATGCTTGCACTGCATTTAAACACGGCTGTAATGTAAGCTCTTAAGAGTGTGTCTTATAAAACTCTGCATTCTTATTTATAGACTAAGAGTCTATACTAAGATTTACAGCACAACAAAACTAGTAAATAAAGGAAGAATCTAGAATTATCTACTCCACAATTTCTTCACCGTCTACCTTTCCTCTTTAAGAAAGCTTTTATGAATATTTTATTAGATTTATTTAAGAACTCCAGCAGATTGCTTGTTGAAGATGGAATACTTCACAACGAATATTTATTTAAGCCTTTCATTCATTTCCTGTTTCTGTTGTTGAGTAAACATCAATTTCTCCAGCTCTCTGTTTAGATTGATGTTATGAATAATTTTATCCCGTGAATATTCTAATATATATATATATATATATATATATATATATATATATATATATATATATATATACATATATATATATATATATATATATATATATATATATATATATATATATATATATTATTTGCGTGTGTGTGTGCTCTATACGATATCGTTATAAAGTACTCTAATCATTTATATACGAAGTGAAACCTTTGTCTCTAATTTCATATATCGGAATATAATTGACCTTCTTCAGAGAATGGGGAATGGAATGAGAAGAAATTACTATCTCCATTCCTTACGAGACTAACACCCACATTAGTAATGCCTTCTGAACAACATCATATAATTTCCACTTCTCCCCAATATTCACTTCCCTGTTTTGAGAGTTGTGGAAGATTTCGACAGCTAATTAACTTCTATTAAGCGTTTGCATTCCTGCCCTCTGTGACCTCACTCTATATAACGGTTCACGGGTACTTCACACCGTAATTGGAAGTCGTTGTAAATGGAGATTTACTGTAATTGATTCCACTCTTGAGCCAATTATACAAATAGTTTTATGATTGGGGATCATTGCACAAAGAGGGGGCTGTAGGTATTTCAATCAGAGGTGGTTCCTTCTTCGGATGTTTACGAAAATGGGACTGAAATGTAACTGTAACTAACCGAATATTACTATCTGCTTCATCAAATTAACAAATTATTCCTTTGTTTATGTAAAGAACTCTTTAAACATATTGAACAAAATATTAATTTTGCCTTCCTGATTGGCTAATGAACATCTGAAGAGAAAACAAAAGGGAAAAACTCTAATGAAAAGAAAGTTTAACCATATTCACTATGGGAAATATGGGTAAAACAGTGATCCAGTATTATAAATTTTTTTCACCCTAGATGGTGGTGTTAATCGTTAATTAATTATCAAATCATTGGTTATAATTATGTTATTGGTTACCAATCGAAATTAAAAATCATAATATCGATTAAATTAGTGATATTTAAAGACAAAATGCTACATTAATTCCTTTTTCTATTTTGCTTCAATGAGCTAGCAAACTGCAAGTAACAGTCCCAGGTGATTGGACCATTACAGTCAACGTAGATGTTTTTATAACCTTTTCTGGACATCCACTGGCCATTATAGCAACAGGACACATTGTATTCCAGAACCCACAGGGATGAATTAAAGATCTGGTTGGTTGTGTCTTGCTTGCGGGAAAGTAGAATTTAATTCAGTGCGAGAATGCTATTGCAATATTTCGTGAATTTGAATATTTATTTGCCTTTATTTAGTTACTCAGATTTCACCAGTACTCACTGAGTGATATAGGTATTTCATTCTCTTAAATGTCTGCGGCAGAATCTTTAACTCTATTATGAAGTTATTTAACTTCATAAACTGTTTGTAGATGGGAAAACAGTTCTCCAGTTGTGTTTTATATGAGTAAGATTCCAGCAGATAAATCAATGAAGGAACTTAGAGATCATGAATTCTCTTGAGTTTATGGAATTATTAATATCTTGCTCCAGAAATTGTGGAGCAATCCATTAACCCTGCTGTCAGCGAATCAAGCGGACACCTCGTGTCTCCAGAATACTTCGGCGATTCCAAAGGCAAAGATTCAGGAGGAACTGGAATGAAATATAATTGGAATTGAGACCTCATCAAGATTCCCCGTTCCGAGGAGTTTCTTCGGAGAAAGATAATGCCCCTTGGGATTAGAAAGTGATGATTCATTATCTGTGAGACAGTATAGTCACCATATTCGTTGATATTATCTGGGTTTTTCAGAAGACTTTTCAAGATATTATAAAACATAAACGTTAACTCGTTAATTATGCTAATATGTTATTTCAATATGTGAATGTGCTCCTCTCTCTCTCTCTCTCTCTCTCATCTCTCTCTCTCTCTCTCTCTCTCTCTCTCTCTGTCTTGCTACCTGGTCTTCAGTTCATTCGTTCTTCAACATCAATTTTAATCTCGGATATATGCATTAGTAATTTAATTTGTGAGAGGAGGAACTATCACGTATACAATATTCAAACAAAGTGAGGATTGATTTAAAAAAAGAGGCTTAATTAAGACAGTCTCTCGGAATCCCTGTGCATCCTTCTCTCTCTCCTTCTCTCTCTCCTCTCATTTCTCGTCCCCTCTCTCTCTCTCCCCTCTCTCTCTCTCTCTCCTCTCTCTCTCTCTCTACTCTCTCGTCTCACCCCCTCTCAATCTCTCTCTCTCTCTCTCTCCCGGACCGCCAAAGGATTACTTCAATTTATTCATAGGTAATTTGAGTAAAGTCGAATTGAAACGCAAGGCCATTGCAATAAAAGTCTCCAGGTGTTGAATCATACATGAAGAAATGTGTATAACTGTTTCAGATACGTGTGTATGTATTTACATATAAAATGATTAGATATAAAATTATAAATGACCAAGTTGTTATATTTGAAGTATACGAATATGGAAACATATGCAAGTACATGTACACATACGCACATCAAATTTTAACCATACAGTAATTCATTTTACATCCACTTCTCAGAAATAAAACTTTGATGAGAATAGTTTGAAAAGTATTGAATGACTGACCGAAACAGAGTACTGAAGTTTGTTCGTTGATTGTCAGGTAATCCTTCTATCGGAAAAAAATATATAATTGACAGTTGAAAGAAGTGATAAGAAGACTGGCAACGAAATTAACCTCCCAATGGAAATGCTCTAAACAGCCTTAAACAGACAAGATTCCAATTGTTTCACTTTCAGTAATAACCTCGATTTATTCCCGATGAAATCGAGACGATTCTCTGGAATTGGAACGATTCCATAAATTCGCATACAACCCGTCTGTGTTCAATTTGGCTTGAGTAGCCAAGAAACGCCATGTTACTGATGGGTGGTAATGCAGTAACTCAATATATATTTATTATCCTGGGCGACATGCAACCCAGATTGCTACAAGGCTGCCTGCGTTGTTTGGTAGTAATTGTGCATAACATTTGATTGGAACAGAATAGCTGGAGAAATTCACGAGTCCTGTTTGTCACCACAAAAAAACAAATTAACCTTACGGTTATCCTCTCATTCCCTGAGGATTATCTAGGTTACGTGTTTTGAGTTTCTGTTAACCACAAAATGCAAACTCATTCGACGTTTTACACTCCCATTCACTGAGTATCTGTCCTAAGTGATTTTTACTCTTTATTAACCGCAAAAACTAACTCAGCTTACGTTTATCCTATAGTTCCCTGAGTATTATCTAAGTTATGTATTTTTAATCTTATATTAACCACAATTTGCAAACTCAAATTTAATCGATTCATTCAATGGGTACCATTTAAAGTATTTTTATTTATATGTAAATCAATTTTTTTTATTCATCATCTTTCATTTAACTCCTCTGTGACCAAGATCATTATTATTATTATTATTATTATTATTATTATTATTTTCTTCTATCACAGTCTCCAATTCGACTGGGTGGTATTTATAGTGTGGGGTTCCGGGTTGCATCCTGCCTCCTTAGGAGTCCATCACTCTTCTTACTATGTGTGCGTTTCTAGGATCACACTCTTCTGCATGAGTCCTGGAGCTACTTCAGCTCTAGTTTTTCTAGATTCCTTTTCAGGTTTTATTTTGGGATCGTGCCTAGTGCTCCTATGATTATGGGTACGATTTCCACTGGCATATCCCATATCCTTCTTATTTCTATTTTCAGATCTTGATACTTATCCAATTTTTTCCCTCTCTTTCTCTTCAACTCTGGTGGTCCCATGGTATTGCGACATCAATGAGTTGATACTTTCTTCTTGACCTTGTCAATCAACGTCAGTCTGGTCTGTTTTGCACGTATCACCCTATCCGTTCTGATACCATAGTCCCAGGAGATCTTTGCCTGATCGTTTTCTATCACTCCTTCAGGTTGGTGCTCGTACCACTTATTACTGCAAGGTAGCTGATGTTTCTTGCACAGGCTCCAGTGGAGGGCTTTTGCTACTGAATCATGCCTCTTTTTGTACTGGTTCTGTGCAAGTGCCGGCATTCACTTGCTATGTGGTTTATGGTTTCACTTTTCGTATTGCACTTCCTACATATGGGAGAGATGTTATTTCCGTCTATCGTACTTTGAAACATATCTGTTCTTAGGGCCTGATCTTGTGCCGCTGTTATCATTCCTTCAGTTTCCTTCTTTAGAGCTCTCCCCTCTGTAGCCATTGCCAATTGTCATCGCTGGCTAGTTCTTTAGTCTGTCTCATGTATTGTCCATGCATTGGTTTGTTTGTGCCAGTCCTGTCTCTGTCTTTCTCTGTCTTTCTCCTGTCTCTATATTTCTGGGTCTTCGTCTGCTTTTATTAGTCCTTCTTCCCATGCACTCTTTAGCACTCGTCTTCACTGGTTTTCAGATATTGCCCCAGTGCTCTGTTTTCGATGTTTGACGCAGTCCCTCTATACTTAGTAGTCCTCTCCTCCCTCCTTCCTTTCGTGTTATGTATAGTCTGTCCGTATTGCTCTTGGGTGTAGTGCTTTTTTGTGTATTGTCATATGTTTTCCTGGTTTTTCTGATCTATGCTGCGGAGTTCTGCCTTCGTCCATTCCACTATTCCTGCGCTGTATCTGATTACTGGCACTGCCCATGTGTTTTATGGCTTTTATCATATTTC
>NC_087200.1:215389163-215391709 GCF_015104395.2 Macrobrachium nipponense
TCGACTTTCAACTAATGTGCCACTGTTTTACCTGAGACATCTCAGGACAAAGGAAGTGAAACGCTGGAACTAATTCTCTCTCTCTCTCTCTCTCTCTCTCTCTCAAGTTTGGTTGGAACTACTGGTTGCGATGACTAATAAAAAGAAAAAACAATAAAAAAAAAATTCGCATAATAAAAGAGGTTTAGTATGAAGTTTCATAAATTAACGGAACGTATACTGAATTTTATACTCCAGATGAAAGGGATTCGGAGTATTATAAAGACTGAAAGCCCTACAGGCTATTCCAAGACTTAATATTTAAGTGGTTTTAGAAACAGACGTAAAGGATCTGAGTAATGAGTACAGTGACATAAAGAGATCTGGTTGGAAATTTATTCATAACTACACTGGTTAAATTGAAGATATGCAGTCATATTTGTCTGATATATATATATATATATATAATATATATATATATATATATTATATTATATATATATATATATATAATATATATATATATATATATACATTTTGAAAAACGTACCACCCCAGCCACAGTGAAATTCAGTTATGAAGCTTTCTTACCGTCTTCACAAACCCCAACCATTTCAGACCTGCTTCCCAAAGGTGTGAAATACATTTTTGCAATATGGAGTCGAAATCCAAAACGAAGACATATGAATATTCCTGGCACGCTGCAACTCTTTCTGAATAGATTCGCCTACCAAGGAAGATCAAGCAACATTCAATGCCTTCGGTGATGTTCGCATAGGCGGAATAAATCCTCTTGAAAAATGTATAGATATCAAAGAAAATATAAGGATTCAGGATTTTTCCGTCTCTTGAGTATTAGGTCTTTCACACTGTTGTAAAACAAAATCGTTAACACACATCGGTAACTTATTCGCATACATAATCACAATCATGTTAAATGCAAGTCAGCGACACTCTGTGAAAAAAACACAACGTATGTGGAGACAACCTAATAGTTGACAAATGTTGGTAACTCATAGAAACTCCGGTTTACAAACTAGCAATAGGTCGTCGACTTGTAATTGACACTTTTTGTTTTGTGGTGTGTGTGTGTGTATGTGTGTGTGTGTGTGCGATAAGTTTTATTAAATGTAGGGTGGACCCACTTTTTTTCTTTTCAATAATTCCACATATTTTTCATCCTTATAATTTTCTGGTAAACGTGTTTTTGACAACGCCCCCCCGCCTCATCCAGTCATGCATTTAACCTTAAAAATTCTCCTATTCGGTCGTGACCCATCGGCTGTCGATACTGGATACGATGCCATCAGACATACAAAGCGAACAGAAACAGCAGCAAACGTCAGGGCGTAGGATGAGAGGCAGAAATCTTTAGTTTTCTTTCTCCTCCGCTGAATATGAGGATTAATTGACGTCAACCAGCGGGTGCCTCGACCAGGAATATTGGTGTCAGAGTAAAAGACTCTTTTTCTCATTATTTCGATCTGAAGGTAAAAGCACAATGGCAGAGGTTTTGGGGTGTTGCTATTCTCTTAAATATAATTTGCTTGGTTAAGAAGATATGTGGCCCTAAATGCCACAGGAAAAGGAGGCACATACAAATTATGTAAATATATAATTATGCTACACAGTATCTTTGTCTTTCATTCAGAGTAAAAAAACAAAAAAAAAAAAAAAAACTGTCATGCTTGGATAACATGAACACTTCGCAAACTTTTGTATAAAAACAATTCTTTATGGATCTGTTGTATATGTGTTACTGGTTCAAAACACGAGATATGGGTTAGTGATAAAGCAAAGGTGAAAGGAACGTAAATTTGATTTTTTCTATATGTGGAAAGAATTCTTCGACATATAGAGTAGTTATTATTGGAAAAACAAGGCAACTGGTGCCTGTTTATCCTTATGGTGCATCAGCCTTCAGTCGTAGTGCTTCGGATCTCTTACTTCAAATACGGCGCCCTATCTCCCTCACATGTGGTTCTCCACTTGTCAAATGTATGTATGTATGTATGTATGTATGTATGTATGTATGTATGTAGTAGTATGTATGTATGTATGTATGTATGTATGTATGATATGATCTTTTATTCATGACTTTCAAAGTTTCGCAGAGCGAGATGAAATCCCAAATACCATCTTCCAGCCTAAAAGCGAAGTCTCAATGAAATCAAGCTCTTATGTCTTTGTTTAGTCACAAGTGACGTTGACCTGATTCATCATCGGGTCAATCAGGGTTAACAATCAGGAGCTGTCCAGTATGATTCCGGTTTCATATTTTGTGGATGACAGATCCATCATTATTATAATTAACCAGCCGTGGATTTATGATGCTCTCTCTCTCTCTCTCTCTTCTCTACTTAGACGTTGATATTCCTTCAAGTGGTCTCTTGTAATGACTCTCTTTAACTTTCGTTTCTAAGGAATTACTTTCTCTAGCCTTTCTTTGGTGTTACAGACAACTTTTCTTAGATTTTGTGTCTTTTCTCGGTGGGATATACATCCATTATTTGTATGTATGTATGTATGTATGTATGTATCTATTAGTATGTATGTATGTATGAAAT
>NC_087200.1:215392209-215399709 GCF_015104395.2 Macrobrachium nipponense
TAAAATTGCGCAATATTCTATGACCAGGAAAAGTGGTGCTGTTTTGTTTTTGTTTCTTGAAATAAAATAATTTCTATTTTTGGCAAATGTTTGAGGAATAATGAAGAAAGTTAAGCAGATTTTTTTTCTTAAAATTAAAATATTTCTTATAATGCAAAATGATTTATGAATAAATGGAAAATGGCAAGCAGTTTATTTTTTTCTTTAAGAAAATGTCATTTTCCACATTGCAAATACTTTTAGTAATAGAAAAGGCGGACCCTTCATCTTTGTGGTCAAAATATTAAATTTATAAAACTTGCAGAATTGTTTTAGGAATAGATGTTAACGCAAGCCGATTATTTCATCTTAAAATGTTATTTCCCAAATTGGCAGATTTTCTTAGGATAATATAAAAGTGAATCTTGTCATTTTTTCGTTTATTATAACATTTTTCCATATCTTGATGCAATTATTTTTAGGCTAGTGTTTTTTTTTATTGGTGGGAGTGCATCTGACACGTATAAACATTTAATGAAGGTCAAAAGTGTTTCATAAATTTCCAATGTTTTTGTTAGATGGTGAATGACAGGGTCCATTCATTAAACCTAAAGAAGAAAATAAAAAAAATCCCTGAATAAAGTTTTCCTGTTGTTTTATAGAAATTAAATTTTGAAATTTTTTAATATATAAAGTTATTGGGCCATTTGAGAAAAAAAAATAGTCTATTTCGTTCATAAGTTGCCTGTCTGTAAAGTTCTTGAGCGCTCACCGGGTTGGGTTAATTGGTAAAGAAAACTTTATCTTTGTTCCCATATAATTTAGAATTGTTGGAGGCCCTGGGGTTCGCGAAACCTTCTGGAGGGGAAACCACCCAGATCGCTGGGAATTGAGACTGTAACGCATGGAGGCTTTGTGGAAAGAAATAAACACAAGGTGGACAGACGTAGTAATTTCATTCCGACTCCTGTATCGGATGGCACTGGTATGATATAACTGGATAAAGATGAATGATGACGAGATGAGCTATATTATGCCAATAGTATTTTTATTAAGTGATATTCGTTGATGATTATTTCTCGAGACACAATATCGTTGTTTACCGTAAAGACTTTTCGGGTATTATGGAGGATTTAAAAATCATTTACGTAATTCAATAATGGCTAGATTACCTTAGAGGTATGTAGTGAACCGCTAACTTACCCATTTTCTAACGTTCCTCGTTTGCAACAACATATTCCTCCTTCTATTAATTTTGATATCATGGAGGTAAGTGATTTCAGTGCCTGGCTTTGTAACTCGCCGCCAGCACTGAGGTAAACAGCGGGATTCTTTGTCAAAGAAAATCTCCTTGGGGTTAAGGTCCCAAGGCCAATGCAACAATAAATCGAGTAACCAGAATTAACGGAGGGAGGTTCAAATGAGTTCAGGTATCAAAGTGGTAAAGTTTGCTTTCAATAGCCAAATTTACCTTTGGAGGAAACAAACCAAACCGAAGGTGAAGATAATCTCACATAGCGTGACGTTGTTTCTTTCTTGGAATTTTCATCCTGGGGAACAACCAAGGCTTTAATGATTGAATTGGGTACACATTAAATGTAAACAAATTGTATCACCAGAAAGCTTAATTTTCTTTCTTTTCGGGAGAAGAGGAGAACAGGGTCCATCATTTTGCACAAACAACCTTTCTGCACCACCATAATCCCTTTAAAATAAGATTAAAATTAAAATAATTTACAGGTTATTATTAGAGGTGTACCTGTCACAGGTAATATATCAGAAGCCATTTCCTATTTATTATTTTTTATTTTTCTTCTTCTTCTTCGGGGTAGGATTGACGGCCCCAACTATAATGCTGGAAGTCTGTTTCCTTATAAAAGGTTTTTCTAGATTTTGTTTTCATTTGGGGGTTTTATTGTGTAGTTGTTTTAACATTTTTATTAAATTTTTTAATATTTTGATAAATACAGACTAGTATATTGGATGAAAACGACGGAAGCGGAGGGAGGAGAGAGAAGAGGAAGAGAGAGAGAGGAGAGAGGAGAGAGATCCACTAACCCGATATTATTGCTTAATAATATTAATTTGATGAAATGACTATTTTAACATTTATTTCACAGGCATTTTTTATAGTGAAAAACAAAATTTTTAAACTTTAGGCTAACAATACCAAAATAATTTTCAGGGTAATCTGCGATTGATAGATAATATCAAAAGAAATGAATTTCATATTATATTTTGCAAGGTAGCACCCAGACGAAACCAACCATTATTATTATTTGACTTATTTGTGAAACAAACAATATTAAAACTTTTTTTTTTTTTGGGGGGAAACAACTACAAATGGTTTCACCCAAGAGTCAAAGGGCACATTAGTGCGAACCATCAAGGCCACCATGAATAATTACACAAGAAGCTAACGAGACTTTCATTGTTCGTTTTTTCGTTGCATCCATAAACGTGGTGCTTGCTTAGCGCAGAAGAGAAGAGAGAGAGAGACGAGACGAGAGAGTCCTGAAGTTACTCTTCGCTAAGGAAAACGTATTATACTTGCTCGAATTCAAAAGGCGCGCCTAAATGATTTTTAGCTCCACTACAATTGACAATAATTCTTCTTTCCTAATTATTTATACCCAGAAAGCCGAAGTATATGTCAATTCAAATTCTGACCCGTTAAAATATAAGGGTTTTTCTTTTCTTATTAATGGAGAGTCAGTTGCCAAACTCTGGAAACAGAAATATTTAAGCAGAAGGAATACGCATCACCATGAATTACGGAAATTGTCTGAAATCTGCGCTCGTATATTGAACAAGGGAAAAGGGAAACGTGACAAAGAAATATAGTGGTTTAGCAGAATCCAGTACAGTCAATGAGGAGATTCCATTCGTATAAAATAAAAAATTTTGCATATAAAATTGCTTCTGCTCTTAATTGCCTCGTGTAGCATAAGAATAGTTATATCCTTATATCTATTATATATAATATTCTATGTATATATATTTTATATTAATATATAATACTATATATATATTATAATTATATCTTAATTAATATATATATAATAATTATTAACCTGTATATTGTCAGGTAATGTCTCCGAAGGGCTATCAATCATGTCGAAGATTTTAATTGAACGAGAAGGCTAATTTAGATGAGGGAAAACTATTTTTGATTCATATTTTAGCTATCACAGTTGAAGTCAATAAATTTAAAGTTTTTGGATTTTGAATTCCTTTAAGTCAATTAAACACCACTTTTTTTTTTCTTATTTATCTTTTTTTTGTAGGAATGTTTGACATAAAACAAATTTTTCATTTTTTCTTATTCAATTGAGTATCCAGTTCAACTTTTTTTGTAGGAATGTTTGGCAATAAAAACATTTTGTCTGTATGGATGAGGTCTTTTGTGTGTGATATAGTGTGTGAGAGAGAGAGAGGAGAAGAAGAGAGAGAGGAGAGAGGAGAGGAGAAGAGAGAGGACGAGAGAAGGGGAGAAGATAGCTTTCTGGCGTAATGTTGAATGCATGCATTGTTGCCATCATATGGGTCAAATTATTCTGAAGCGAAACTTAATTGAACTACAAAAGATGGTCATTCAGAACCTCTTGAACAAGTAATGATATTAATATGGGGAACTGCTTCACAAAAAAGTTGAATATCTGTTTATGAAATGCAATCTGTGATGACGTTCCACCTGTTGGCGAAGGGGTTGACATAAAACTCATGATTTATGGCGTGTCAAGCGTGGCGATAACTTTTATTGAGATGTAAAAACATAATGAAATGAAGAAAACAACCATTTATTACGGATTTCATTATTCTTAAAAGGGAGGTGACCTCTATCGTATGAAAGATTAGGATCTTTTTTATTTCATGTGATTTATTAATCTCTTTTTATTTAATCAAGAGGAGATTGATGCTTCTATATGATATCTAAGACGACTAGGCAAAACAAGACCAGTTTGTAAACACATCTTTCTGAATATCAGCTTCTCTTTTCAATGTTTCACAGTAAAGAGTTCTTTTTATCACATTCTGGTCTTTTCTTTCTTTGGGTCAGCAGACCATTTACCGAAGAGGACTCTAAACAGAAATGAGCCTTCAGAGACAGACAGATTACTGGAAAAGCGATAAATTAATGAATATGAGGAAATATATATATAAAAAAACAATGCCCCTGAATTCAGGAGACGTCAGCAAAAACATACCGATCTTATCGTTTTGTATCTTACATAGATATTTTCCTAATGGTATATAAAAATTTATACGTTTTCATACTTGAAGGATCGTACTAGTGTTAACAAAAATAGTTCCAGTACAAGTTCATTCTTCAAGATTCGAGAGGATGGGTAAGGTTTTGCAAAATATTACTTGAACAGTACAGAGAGCTCGAGTGGTCTACCTCATAAAAGGGAAACACCCTGAATATGGGGCTGGGTTGCCCGAAGGACTTCGCCATCATATATTTGATTATATTTTTGCACTCTATCTTTTTATAGTCACATAGATTATTTGATTTCACGCAAAATTCCCACTATTATCACCGCCTCAAAACATCGTGAAGATAGCACTGGGATACGCGAAAGAATTCGATATAATTTATTAAATTTCATTTTTGGAACATATTTTTACAAAATCCCAATAGACTTAACTTCGAAATATATAATAACTCTACCTTATTTCCGTATACGCAAAATAATCACCATGATCATCAGCTCAAGTCAGAAAACAAATGATATTCTTCAGCTTGAAATGAAAAATTCCTCTACTTTGGGGAAAGCTCAGATCACGTCCCCTTAAACAAAACCATTTTCGAAAGACGTGACAAGAAGGCCGCCTGGAGTCAAGGAGTTCCTCTCTCGCCTCTCCTCCTCTCTCTCTTCTTCTCTCCCTCTCCTTCTCCTCCTCTCTCTCCTCTCCTCTGTACCAGAGAGAGATCTTAAGCAAAATAGTTTACGTGGAGGAAATGTAAATATGAAGAACTTCTGGTTGATATTTGTTCTTTTGAGTCCAAAATCCGCACCCAATTTTCATTACCCTTCCTGAAAACAGGCCATCCAGGAGTCCATTTAAATGATTTGCCTGATTAGAAAGAATTGTCTTTATTTATGAAGCTTACTTTTTCTTGATGCCTGAATAAATTTTCATGGAGTATTTATTAGTAACAAAAAATAGGGGAAAATTAGTTAAACAATTGAATATGTAAAAATTATCCGATATCGATAAAATAATATTATTTTTTTTTTTTTTTTTTTTTCAATATAAAATCTATATTATGTTCAATTCAATCCCTTCATACCAAGAAAATTCTCATTAATTATAGATAACAAAAAGTAGGTTATTAAATAGACAGTCGTCTTAGTATTTTTCCATCCAATTCAGGCAATTCACGGGTTGCTTAAATAAAACATTTCTTCTCTGCACTTCTTTAATGAAATAAAAAAAGGACACAATTATCTGATACACAGGACGACTTTAACTAATTTTATGACCAAGTTATAAATAAAGGTCAACTACTGCCACCATTATGAGAAAAATTGATACAGGTTTACAATATTAGAAGGTTATTATAAATAAATAGCCTATTATTTTTTCTTTTAAACGCGCGAAATCTAAATTTATAAACACAGGAAAAACACTCACACGGAAACCAACAATTCAGGTAGGGTATCGATAGCACCCTGAACTGACCCATTTCATCTGCAAGAAAAAAAGAAAAAGAAAAAAAAAAGGATAAATAATGACAGGCGACTCTCCATCCCACACGCTGACGCTTTTTGCCTCAGTAATTGATTGTTGTATATTGACGGTTTCATATCCTGATTGACAGCCAGCGCTGTCAAAGTAATAATAAGAGCCATTTTCGCTTTAACAATGGAAACACGAGAGAAAAGATTAAAGAACGTAAAGTTCTGCTGTGATCAAGACGATGAAGAACAACCAATTGGAAAGGTATTGTTCGGAAACATTTTAGGATAAGATATTCTTGTTATCCAAATAGCTTGGATTTTGATTGAAGGAAGAATTATAGTCTGAATAACAGTATAGTTTGAAATATATATATATATATATATATATATATATATATATATATATATATATATATATATATATATATATATATATATATAAAGAGAGAGAGATAACGCAGAATTATCATTATTTGAACATGTCCTTCTGAAACCAATAGGATACCATCAAAACAAAACCCTTTGGAAGGTAAAAGAAACAACTCATAAAAAAATCAACACAAAAGTGGTTCAGGGTCATCATCATAGACATATTCGTTTCTTCTTCTTCTTCTTCTTCTTCTTCTTCTTCTTCGGTAAATAAACCTGAAGCGTTATGTTCTTTGGCTTCTGTGAAAGGAAAACTAGGCTTCCGGAGGTACCGTTAAATAGCCTTGGCGAGTCTGCCTCATTTACACTTGAGTCTAAAGTGTTTGTGGCAGTTTTTGTGCAGCCTCAATGGGGTGTTTGAACAAGCCACCGATACTGAATGACGCTAAGATCTGGAGCTTGTGCAAAATGCATAAGTGGAGCCTGAATAAGACGAAGACTCAAAGAAATAATAAAAAAATGAGGTGAAAAGAGGAGACTTATGGTGTGATAAGTAAAACAAGAATATATTGTAATAATCTCAATAGACTTATTATTTAACGAGAATATAATATATATATATATATATATATATATATATATAATATATATATATATCATATATATATATATATATATATATATACGCATTATGTTGTGCTGCCAGAGACGTGCAGTTATTACTATATCTTGTGTTTTGAGCCGGACAATGTGTTTTTTTATATATGAGCTGTTTTATGTGGCCTGTGACTAGGCAGGGGCTAGCCAGGAGGGTGGCCGAGCTTATCTGTTAAAAGGAGGAATGTGCGGACTTATCATTTTTAACTTCCATGGAGACAGAGTCCGGGCAACAGCCTAAGAATGCTGATAAGTCTTTTTTGGGTGGTATGATGTTAAAGTTCCTTACCTAAGCATTTCAGTGCCGTGAGGGCCTTTGAAAACTGGCTGTGACCAGTTACTGAAGAGTGTGAATTCATGTGTTACGTGAGCACCTCTTGCCTTTCATAATGGCATCTTTAGCCAAAACTAGGGGAAGACTTACGGAGAGGTCTGTGCGAGAAAGGCAGAGCTACGATGGCGTGTGCCAAAAAGTTTCCTCTTGAGAGTGTGTGAAATTCCAGGCTGCAATGGGTGAGTTATTATGCTTTAGCCAAAGTTATGGCTTGTCTCTTACTTTGATATTTTGTAAAGATGTTCTGTTTCATTTAATCTTTCGACTTTGTCTTTACAATTGTGTGTGCTCACGAGTGTGTTCTCCTGTCTTTTAAACAGGCGGATCAAGTGAGGGGACTGAGGTGTCTAGTGAGGGGACCGAGTGTCCTAGTGAGGGAAAAACTATAATATTTGGGAGAAGAGATAATCCGGTGTGAGTAATTACTGATGAAGACTATATAAATACCGGGGGGTTATCTGAGTTAATTGA
>NC_087200.1:215402209-215409709 GCF_015104395.2 Macrobrachium nipponense
AATTGCGCAATATTCTATGACCAGAAAAGTGGTGCTGTTTTTTGTTTCTTGAAATATAATTTCCATTTTGCAAAATGTTTGAGGAATAGAAGAGTTAAGCAGTTTTTTTTTCTTAAAATATTTCTATAATGCAAAATGATTTAGGAATAGAAAATGGAGCAGTTATTTTTTCTTTAAAATGTCATTTCCACATTGCAAAATACTTTAGTAATAGAAAAGCGGACCCTTCATTTGTGGTCAAAATATAATTTCTAAAATTGCAGAATGTTTTAGGAATAGAAAAACGAAGCCGTTATTTCATCTTAAAATGTATTTCCAAATTGCAGATTTTCTTAGGAATATAAAAGTGAATCTGTCATTTTTCGTTATTATACATTTTTCATCTTGATGCAATTATTTTTAGGCTATGTTTTTTTTAGGTGGGATCATCTGACACGTATAAAACAATTTATGAAGGTCAAGTGTTCATAATTTCCAATGTTTTGTTGATGGTGAAGACAGGTCATTCATTAACTAAAGAAAAAAAATTCCTGATAAAGTTTTCCTGTTGTTTATAGAAATTTATTGAAATTTTTAATATATAAAGTTTGGCATTGAGAAAAAAATAGTCTATTTCGTTCATAAGTGCCTGTCTGTAAAGTCTTGAGCGCTCACCGGGTTAATTGGTAAAGAAAACTTTATCTTTGTTCCAATAATATTAGAATTGTTGGCCCTGGGGTTCGCAAAACCTCTGGAGGAAGACCCAGATCGCTGGAATGAGAACTGTAAGCATGGAGGCTTTGTGGAAGATAAATCACAAGGTGGACATACGTAGGTAATTTCACCGACTCTGTATCGGATGGCACTGGGTGTGATGATAATGATAAAGATGATGATGACGATGATGACTATATATGCCAATAGTATTTATTAAGTGATATTCGTTGTGATTATCTCGAGACACAATATCGTTTACCTAAAGACTTTTCCGGGTATTATGGAGGATTTAAAAACATTTCGTAATTCAATAATGCTAGATACCTTAGAGGTATGTAGTGAACCGCAATATCCCATTTTCTAACGTCCTCGTTTGCACGAACATATTCTCTTCTATTAATTTTGATATCATGGAGTAGTGATTTAGTGCCTGGCTTGTAACTCGCCGCCACTGAGGTAACAGCGGGATTTGTCAAAGATCTCTGGGTTAAGTCCCAAGGCCAAATGCAACAATAAATCGAGTAACATAATTACGAGGGAGTTCAAATGAGTTCAGGTATCAAAGGTAAATTTGCTTTCATGCAAATTTACCTTTGGAGGAAACACCAAAGAGTGAATAATCTCACATAGCGTGACGTTGTTCTTTCTTGAATTTTCACCTGGGGACAACAAAGGCTTTATGATTGATGTGGGTACATTAATGTAAAGTGTATCACAGAAAGCTTATTTTCTTTCTCCATCATTTTCACAAACACTTTCTGCACCAACAATCCTTATAGAGTAAATAAAATATTTACAGGTTTATTATAGGTGTACTTGTCACAGGTAATATATCAAAGCCATTTCATTTATTATTTTTTATTTTTCTTCTTCTTCTGGGGTAGGATTGACGCCCAATAATGCTGGAAGTCTGTCTTATAAAAGGTTTCTAGTTTGTTTTCATTTGGGGGTTTTATTGTGTAGTTGTAAATTTTTTTATATATTTGATAAATACAGACTAGTATATTGATGAAACAGACGGAGAGAGAGAGAGAGAGAGAGAGAGAGAGAGAGAGAGAGAGAGAGATCCACTAACCATATATTGCTTAATAATATTAGTTGATAAAATGACTATTTTCATTATATTTCACAGGCATTTTATAGTGAAAAACTTTAAACTTTAGGCTAACATACAAAATAATTTTCAGGTAATCTCGATTGATAGATAATATCAAAAGAATGAATTTCATATATATTTTGCAAGTAGCACCACGAAACCACCATTATATTTGACTTTGTGAAACAAACAATATAAAACTTTTTTTTTTTTAAACAACTACAAATGGTTCCCCAAGAGTCAAAGGGCACATTAGTGCGAACATAAGGCCACCATGAATATACAAGAAGCTAAACGAGACTTTCATTCGTTTTTCGTTGCACCATAAACGTGTGTGCTGAGCGAGAGAGAGAGAGAGAGAGAGAGAGAGAGAGTCCTGAAGTTACTCTTCGCTAAGGAAAACGTATTATACTTGCTGAATTCAAGCGCGCTAAATGAATTTTTTAGCTCCACTACATGTACAATATTCTTTCTAATTATTTATACAGAAATCCGAAGTATATGTAATCAAATTCTGATGTAAAATAATAAGGGTTTCTCTTCCTTAAATGGAGAGTCATTGCCAAAACTCGGAAACAGAAATATTAAGCAAGGAATACGCATCACCATGAATTACGGAAATTGTCTGAAAATCTTGCGCTCGTATTTCTGAAACAAGGGAAAACGTGAACAGAAATATAGTGTTAGCATGAATCCAGGTACAGTACAGAGAGATTCATTCGTATAAAAATTTTTGCATATAAATTGCTTCTGCTCTTAATTGCCTCGTGTAGCATAAGATAGTATATCCTTATATTATATATATATATATATATATATATATATAATATATATATATATTATATAATATATATATATATATTACTGTATATGTCAGGTAATGTCTCCGAAGGCTATCATCATGTCGAAGATTTTAATTGAACGAGAAGGCTAATTTAGTGAGGGAAAACTATTTGATTCATATTTTACTATCACAGTTGAGTCAATATTTAAAGTTTTGATTTTGAATTCCTTTAAGTCATTAAACAGAATTTTTTTTTTCTTATTTAACTTTTTTTGTAGGAATGTTTGACATAAAACAAAATTTTTCATTTTTTTCTTATTCAATTAGATGCCATTCAACTTTTTTGTAGGAATGTTTGGCAAAAACATTTTGCGTATGGATGAGTCTTTGTGTGTGTATATGTGTGTGTGTGAGAGAGAGAGAGAGAGAGAGAGAGAGAGAAGGGGAGAAAGATATGCTTTCTGGCGTAATGTATGAATGCATATGTTGCCATCATATGGGTCAAATTATTCTGAAGCGAAACTTAATTGAACTAACAAAAGATGTCATTCCAGAACCTCTTGAACAAGTAATGATATTAATATGGGGAACTGCTTCACAAAAAGTTGAATATCTGTTATGAAATGCAATCTGTGATGACGTTCCACCTGTTGGCGAAGGGTTGACATAAAACTCATGATTTATGGCGTGTCAAGCGTGGCGATAACTTTTATTGAGATGTAAAAACATAATGAAATGAAGAAAACAACCATTTATTACGGATTTCATTATTCTTAAAAGGGAGGTGACCTCTATCGTATGAAAGATTAGGATCTTTTTTATTTCATGTGATTTATTAATCTCTTTTTATTTAATCAAGAGGAGATTGATGCTTCTATATGATATCTAAGACGACTAGGCAAAACAAGACCAGTTTGTAAACACATCTTTCTGAATATCAGCTTCTCTTTTCAATGTTTCACAGTAAAGAGTTCTTTTATCACATTCTGTCTTTCTTTCTTTGGGTCAGCAGACCATTTACCGAAGAGGACTCTAAACAGAAATGAGCCTTCAGAGACAGACAGATTACTGGAAAAGCGATAAATTAATGAATATGAGGAAATATATATATAAAAAAACAATGCCCCTGAATTCAGGAGACGTCAGCAAAAACATACCGATCTTATCGTTTTGTATCTTACATAGATATTTTCCTAATGGTATATAAAAATTTATACGTTTTCATACTTGAAGGATCGTACTAGTGTTAACAAAAATAGTTCCAGTACAAGTTCATTCTTAAGATTCGAGGATGGGTAAGGTTTGCAAAATATTACTTGAACAGTACAGAGAGCTCGAGTGGTCTACCTCATAAAAGGAAACACCTGAATATGGGGCTGGTTGCCCGAAGGACTTCGCCATCTATATTTGATTATATTTTTGCACTCTATCTTTTTATAGTCACATAGATTATTTGATTTCACGCAAAATTCCCACTATTATCACCGCCTCAAAACATCGTGAAGATAGCACTGGGATACGCGAAAGAATTCGATATAATTTATTAAATTTCATTTTTGGAACATATTTTTACAAAATCCCAATAGACTTAACTTCGAAATATATAATAACTCTACCTTATTTCCGTATACGCAAAATAATCACCATGATCATCAGCTCAAGTCAGAAAACAAATGATATTCTTCAGCTTGAAATGAAAAATTCCTCTACTTTGGGGAAAGCTCAGATCACGTCCCCTTAAACAAAACCATTTTCGAAAGACGTGACAAGAAGGCCGCCTGGAGTCAAGGAGTTCTCTCTCTCTCTCTCTCTCTCTCTCTCTCTCTCTCTCTCTCTCTCTCTCTCTGTACAGAGAGAGATCTAAGCAAAATCGTACGGAGGAAATGTAAATATGAAGAACTTCTGGTTGATATTTGTTTTGAGTCCAAATCCGCCACAATTTTCATTCCCTTCCTGAAAACAGCCTCCGGAGTCCATTAAATGATTTCCTGATAGAAAGAATTGTCTTATTTATGAAGCTTTTTCTTGATGCCTGAATATTTTCATGAGTATTTATTAGTAAAAATAGGGAAATTAGTAAACATTGAATATGTAAATTATGATATCGATAAATATATATTCAAATATCTATATTCTGTTCATTCAATCCCTTCATACCAAGAATTCTCATTAATTATAGATAAAAAGTAGGTTATTAAATAGACAGTCGTCTTAGTATTTCTATCCATTCAGGCAATTCACGGGTGCTAAAACATTCTTCTCTGCACTTCTTAATGAAATAAAAAAAGACACATTATCTGATACACAGAGACTTACTAATTTATGACCAGTTATAATAAGCACTACTGCCACCATATGAGAAAAATTGATTCAGGTTTCATATATTAGAAGGTTATTATAAATAAATAGCTATTATTTTTTCAACGTGCGAAATCTAATTTATAACACAGGAAAACACTCACACGGAAACCAACAATTCAGGTAGGGTATCGATAGCACCCTGAACTGACCCATTTCATCTGCAAGAAAAAAAGAAAAAGAAAAAAAAAAGGATAAATAATGACAGGCGACTCTCCATCCCACACGCTGACGCTTTTTGCCTCAGTAATTGATTGTTGTATATTTGACGGTTTCATATCCTGATTGACAGCCAGCGCTGTCAAAGTAATAATAAAGAGCCATTTTCGCTTTAACAATGGAAACACGAGAGAAAAGATTAAAGAACGTAAAAGTTCTGCTGTGATCAAGACGATGAAGAACAACCAATTGGAAAGGTATTGTTCGGAAACATTTTAGGATAAGATATTCTTGTTATCCAAATAGCTTGGATTTTGATTGAAGGAAAGAATTATAGTCTGAATAACAGTATAGTTTGAAATTATATATATATATATATATATACTATATATATATATATATATATATATATATATATATATATATATATATATATATATATATATATATATAAAGAGAGAGAGATAACGCAGAATTATCATTATTTGAACATGTCCCTTCTGAAACCAATAGGATACCATCAAAACGAACCTGTGGTAAAAGAAACAAGTCATAAAAAAATCAACACAAAAGTGGTTCAGGGTCAGATCAAATATAGACATATTCGTTCTTCTTCTTCTTCTTCTTCTTCTTCTTCTTCTCGGTAAATAAACCTGAAGCGTTATGTTCTTTGGCTTCTGTGAAAGGAAAACTAGGCTTCCGGAGGTCCC
Organism: Macrobrachium nipponense; assembly: GCF_015104395.2. NCBI lineage: Eukaryota > Metazoa > Arthropoda > Malacostraca > Decapoda > Palaemonidae > Macrobrachium > Macrobrachium nipponense. Next base: position 215,408,013 of record NC_087200.1, read on the forward strand.
GTTAAATAGCCTTGGCGCGTCTGCCTCATTTACACTTGAGTCTAAAGTGTTTGTGGCAGTTTTGTGCAGCCTCAATGGGGTGTTTGAACAAGCCCCCGATACTGAATGACGCTAAGATCTGGAGCTTGTGCAAAATGCATAAGTGGAGCCTGAATAAGAGGAAGACTCAAAGAAATAATGAAAAAAATGAGGTGAAAAGAGGAGACTTATGGTGTGATAAGTAAAACAAGAATATATTGTAATAATCTCAATAAGACTTATTATTTAACGAGAATATATATATATATATATATATATATATATATATATATATATATATATATATATATATATATATATATATATACGCATTAATGTTTGTGCTGCCAGAGACGTGCAGTTATTACTATATCTTGTGTTTTGAGCCAGACAATGTGTTTTTTTATATATGAGCTGTTTTATGTGGCCTGTGACTAGGCAGGGGCTAGCCAGGAGGGTGGCCGAGCTTATCTGTTAAAAGGAGGAAAGTGTGACTTATCATTTTTAACTTCCCATGGAGACAGAGTCCGGGCAACCAGCCTAAGAATGCTGATAAGTCTTTTTTGGGTGGTATGATGTTAAAGTTCCTTACCTAAGCATATCAGTGCCGTGAGGGCTTGTTCAAGGTGCCTTTGAAAACTGGCTGTGACCAGTTACTGAAGAGTGTGAATTCATGTGTACGTGAGCACCTCTTCCTTTCATAATGGCATCTTTAGCCAAAACTAGGGGAAGACTTACGGAGAGGTCTGTGCGAGAAAGGTAGAGCTACGATGGCGTGTGCCAAAAACCAAAAAGTTTTCCTCTTGAGAGTGTGTGAAATTCCAGGCTGCAATGGGTGAGTTTATTATGCTTTTAGCCAAAGTTATGGCTTGTCTCTTACTTTGATATTTTGTTAAAGATGTTCTGTTTCATTTAATCTTTCGACTTTGTCTTTACAATTGTGTGTGCTCACGAGTGTGTTCTCCTGTCTTTTAAACAGGCGGATCTAGTGAGGGGACTGAGTGTCCTAGTGAGGGGACCGAGTGTCCTAGTGAGGGAACTATAATATTTGGGAGAAGAGATAATCGGTGTGAGTAATTACTGATGAAGACTATATAAATACCGGGGGGTTATCTGAGTTAATTGATCTGTGAGTTACCATTCCGTTAATTGCCCTGTAAGAACCTGAATCATCCAATTAGTACTTTACTTTGAATAAAGTATATTTTTGTAGCTCCGACTCTGATTTGATGACCAGATGAAATGGAGAGAGAGAGGTTGCAAGAGAGAGAGAGAGAGAGAGAGAAAGAGAAGAGAGGGAGAGAGAGGAGAGAGAGAGAGAGAGGGGGGGGAGGGACTGAGTGTTACCAGTTCGCCTTCCGCAATGGCTAAACGCTTACCAAAAATGAAAATAGTGGGGGGCGACGCTCCTGTTGATGATATGCATATATATATATATATATATATATATATATACATATATATATATATATATCTATACATATATATCGATATATATATATTATATTATATATAAGTGAATACCACGGGAAATGATAGTCAGGAATCCAAGCGCTTCGTCTTTATTCAGACGATGTCTGAATAAAGAAGAAAGCGCTTGGATTCCTGACTATCATTTCCCGTGTTATTCGCTTATTTATGAAGTCACGTGCATCTACTGTGATTTTTTAAGTATATAT
>NC_087200.1:215412212-215424712 GCF_015104395.2 Macrobrachium nipponense
AAGGCAGTGAAAAGAGGGTGTTAGGGTGCCTGGATAGCAAGATAAAAACATCCAGTAAACCAAATTTCTTGATGTACCAGGATGTAAGAAGAAAGCAGTTAGAGAGTCTGAACAGGAAGGCTGATGAAAGAAAGAGGGAATGAAAGTCAAGTAAAAGGCCAGAAAGTGGGTGTAGCTATGGCACTATGGGACGCCTCAAACATCCTTCAGTGCACCACGGAAAATACACTGACGGCAAAACCCTCCTACTGGTTGATGCTCTGGATAATTTAGACGATGACAGATGCCATTTGATTGGAGGAAGCCATAACAGGAAGTGGAGAGTATCCATTAAACTGAAGGCCGGAATCCCAGGCTAGGCTCTTTGAATATATCAAGGCCGATAAGTGAACGATGCAATTATCTTAAGTTAATATAACACAGAAATAACTAGAAGCCACAAGGCCTTGTCATGAAGGAATATGAGAGGAAGCAATGGATTGCATTAACTGAGACGTAGCGAGACAAATTCGCTTGAATATCACTGTCAGGGGACAGTTTAGGAAACAAATTTTAGGACGAAACAAATTATTGGTCGATTATTGAGCTTTTGCTTATTTTCATCACTTAATTATAATTACTTTACATTCCCTTTATGTGAGAACACAAGTTATTCTCTATATGGAAGGTTGTTCCAGGACACTACAACCCTATCAATATGTAAGACATAGCAAAATATTACAATATCTGAATAGGGATAAGTTTGTTCCCTTTATTAAAAGGGAAACGATAATTTTAGAGGAAACTCGTTATGAACAAATCTTTGTGAAATTTGCTCATAGAAAGTTATTTGGATGCTCTAGACGTATGATGGGGTGTGAGGATTTCATATGACTAACGCATGCACATGCACACACAAGCAGAGAGAGAGAGAGAGAAAAAGAGAGAGACCTTACCTTACAGACCTTACAGTTCGTTCGGGTTGCCCCCAGGTCCCTCAGTGTGAGGCACCTCTAATGTCTACCAGAGAGTTGCTAGTACATCTTCCGGTATATTTTGAATCTTCCAATCTTGGATGGTCTGGGATGCAGTTTAGATATTTGTCGAGCTTATTCTTAAACACATCTACGCTCACTCCTGATATATTCCTCAGATGAGCTGGCAACGCATTGAATAGAATGCTGCATCATCGATGCTGGTGCGTAGTGGATTAATGTCCTGTGTGCTTTCCTTATTTTTCCCTGTTATAGTTTTGGCACTATTAATCTACCTCTCTGCTGCTCTTCTGATATTTTTAATTCCATGATGTTTTCTGCTATTCTTCTATCTGTTCCATGCCTGAATTATCATGTAGCGTTTCTCTTTATTCCTTTCCCTTTAGACTCATATAAGTTTTAAGGATTGTAGTCTTTCCCAGTAGTCAAGGTCCTTAACTTCTTCTATTCTAGCTGTAAAGGACCTTTGTACACTCTCTATTGTGCAATATCCTTTTGATACTGTGGGTACCATATCATATTGCAATATTCAAGTGGACTACGAACATATGTTTTATAAAGCATAATCATGTGTTCAGCTTTTCTTGTTTTGAAGTGCCGTAACAACATTCCCATTTTGCTTTACATTTTGCCAAAAGAATTGCTATTTGGATCATTGCATAACATGTTCCTATTCATCATCACCCAAGGTCTTTAACTGCTTCCTTATTTGTGATTGTCTCATTATTAGGTCCCCTATATGCATATAGCTTTCCTTCTCTGTCTCCATAATTTTTTGATTCAAATTTATCAGAGTTAAATAACCATCCTATTTACCTCTGCCCAATCATATACTTTGTTAAGGTCTCTTTGTAGAGCGTTCCTATCTTCATCACAAGTAATTTCTCTACTTATTCTTGTGCCATCAGCGAAACTACTCACTACCGAATCCTTAACATTACTGGTCTATGTCTTCAATTATAATAACAAACAGTATTGCAGCTAACACCGTACCTTGTGGCACACCGGATATTACCTTGGCTCATCCGATTTCTTTCTCATCGTTTGCAATAACTATCTGTTTTCTGTTGTGTAAAAATTCTTTTAACCATCTTCCTACTTTATCCACGATATTGTGTTTTCTAATTTTCTTCGCTAATATATTATGGTCTACTTTGTCAAAAGCTTTTGCAAAGTCTAGATACCATCTGTTTCATTTTTCTTCATTACCCTTTCATACACTTTCATAAATATGTGATGTTAGACTCACAAGCCTATAATTACTTGCCTCTAGTCTTGATCCACTTTTGAATGTAGGGGTAATATATACTAATTTGTGCTCATCATAAATCTTGCCTGTATCTACACTTTGTCTTAATAATATTGCAAGTGGCTTTGCGATAGAATGAACTACTTTCTTTAACAAAATAGCAGGAATTCCATCAGGCCTTGCTGCAGCTCCATTTTTAATTTCATTAATAGCCTGCACAATATCAGCTTCATTAATTTCTATGTAAGCTAAATATTCACTATTTTCGTCCCTTACTTCTATATCATTATCTTCATTATCTATTCTAGGGGTGAATTCTCTCTTATATCGTTTCTGCCAATATGTTGCCAAATTTCCTTTTTTCATTCGTTAATCTCCCTTCGATTCTTAGAGGGCTAATTTCTATTCTTCTTTTATTCATCTTTTTCGCGTATGAGTATAATAGTTTGGGGTTTTGCTTGATATTTATTAGGATTTTTTCTTCCAAGTCCCGTTTTTCATTTTCTTTTGATTGTATAATCTTTTGTTCTGCATTTTCTATCTTACTTTTTAGTTCCATAACTTTCCATGCATTTTTTTTTCTTTTGCAAGACCTTTTTTCCACTTTCTGATTTTCTGGAACAAGATTCTTCTGTCTCTTGGTATGCATGACTGATGTTTACTTTTCTTCTTCGGTATATTTATCCACTATTTTCTCTAATATTTTATATAATATCTCCGTTGTTTACCCTTATGTCATCACTTACGAAAATGTTATCCCAATCTTTGTTTAATTTTTCATTTATTTCTGACCATTTTATATTTTTACTGTAGAAGTTGTATTTTCCATATCCTTCCCACTTTTTCATTTCTTGCTTATCTCTGTTTTCACTTGCTTTGGAATGGACTGTTAATTCTATGACATTATGGTCTGAATACTCGCATCATAAACTATTATTTCTTTAACATAATTATTCTCGTTCACAAATACTAGTCTAAAGTATTTTCCTTTCTTGTTGGCAGGTGATTTATTTGTTGAATGGTTGTATTCTAGTAGCATATCTTATAGCTTTTCGAATTGCCTCTTATCTTCTGCACTACTATTACTCTCTTTTTTATATGTATAAGTACTACCACAATCTCCTATTCGTTCTTTCCAGTCTACGAAAGGAAAGTTGAAGTCTCCAGATAGGAGAATAGTCCAGTCCTTGTGATTTCTACATATATCATCCAATTTTTCTATTATTAAGTCAAACTCTTTAGTATTAAGGAGGTCTATATATTACTATGTTCATTAATTTTTCAGATTCAAATTCTACCGCTATTAGTTCATATTTCTCATATATTTTTCCTTGTTTTTTGTCTTTCCCATATATTGCGGTTCCCCCTTAATTCCTATTTTTTCTATCTGATCTATAAGTTTGGAACCCTTTTATTTGATCATCATTCCCAGTCTCTTGGGAATACCAGGTTTCACTTATATTCATAATATCTATTTTCTTTTCAAATTTGGGGTTAGTTCTTCTAAGTTCTCTATTTTCTTTTTGAGTTACTCGTAACTAACCCTACACATTCATCACTATGATGGTTTGTGTGTTTTCTCCTTCATTTAATATTGGTAGTAATAAGGATTTCCCCTGTCTCTTTCCTGTTTCTGGTATGTTGTTCTTTTTTTCATTTCCAGAAATTCAGATAATTAAAAAAATCCAACTTTTTCCATAATATTTGATCTTCCTTCATCATAATTATTCATTTTGTATCTGAATCTACAATTTTCTCCGTTTCTGCAATATCCTCTTGCATAATAAATACAGTTACTTTATCTCTTGAGTAGAATTTTGGAGCTGATGCTTTGAAAATTTTTTTGCTGACTCTCTGGCATATCTCGTTGATGGCTTGCTTTTTTCTTTTAACCTGATATTCTTTATTCCTCTCTTTATTTGTTTCTTTCTTATTTGGATTTTCTACTGAGTTGATTATCTATTTGATTATGATTCATGGCTACAGGGTGCATATATTTACATTTTTTTGTCGAACTTTATATCCTTTTCCTTCTTTTTAGGTTTTTGAATATTTTTGGATGCAGATCTCTGCAATCATCCTCATAGCCATCTAGGTATGCACTTACCATATATTCATAGTTGTGACATACCTTATGGATGTTTGTAGTAACATCTTTCTCCAAATCTGCAATTCCCTCTTTTCAAAAGGTTGCAGACTTGTCTTTTTTGTCTTTTATTTTTTTCCTATTTTCCCGTCATTGTGGTAGATCTTTAGTAAGGCCTCGTTCGGAGGGATTTTTTTTGTTTTCTTTTGTTTTCAATATCGTAGAATTTATTTCTTTATAAGTATGCTGCTTTTATTGGCCTCATATGTAGTATCAATGAGTATCTCTGCATCCATACTTTTATCTTGTTCCTTGTTTTCCTTATTTTTTTTCTGTCATTTCAGTTTGTTTATTTCACTTCCGTTTTCCTCTTCTTCTTCTTCCTCTTCCTCTTCTTCTTCATCCTCAACTATTTGTACATTCATACTTGATTGAATAACATTGTCTATCCACGATAGACATGTTGAACAAAATATTCTTGTATCTTTTCTCATATCTTGCATTACCTCAGCACACTGTGGATGGGTCGGAATGTTGCATGCAGAACATTTCTGATTAGGTTTGTTGATTAACTATGCTATACCACACCTTTCACAGTTTGCATGCTTTTGGCATTCTTTTTCCTAATGCATCAATTAGGATATTCACAAGGTTCACCTTATTCATTTTCTTTGTCGGAATATGTTGGTTTATGTATATTTTCTTTATGAGTCTCTTGACCACTTGGATTTTATTTGGAACTTCTTCAATTATTTGTCAAGATGTTTTCAGTTGATTTGTTCCAGTTTGAAGGATTATATCCTTCTACTATATCTATGAATGCTTTTGTATCTTTTTGGTTAGGACTGTTGCTGATCTCATAGATGAGAAATGCCAGTTCCCTTCCTGCTACCTCATCGTATTGAGAATTTGCGAAGCAAGCTAAATTTCGCCATTTCTTTCCGCAGTTGGAACCTACTGCCATCTTGTTCTGATTTACAGTATTTCACTTGTTAAACTAACTTAGAAGACGCTTTATCCTACTATTTTCACACTAATCTTATCACGATAGTTCACGAACACTTCTAGATATCAAATTCCAGACGTATGTTAAACTTGTGATATCTGTTGATTAAATGATTTCGCGCAGGAACGTCTCACCAAGCAAGATGGCTACTACGAGAGAGAGAGAGGAGAGAGACAGAGAGAGAATCTAGGCCACTAAGAAGGGTGTATGTGCATTGTTTGTATTTGTATCAATGCTATTTTACAAGGCATTACTTGCGCGAAAATTCTTTTCTTTCATAGCATACTTGTGAAGAAAGTCTACAATAATATATATTTTTAATAACTATTGATAAATTCGTCTGTGTGTGTGTAGGTGTGTGTATGTATACTGATTACCAACGCACCATGTTATTCACTGGAGCATTTAGTTTTAAATCTAGGTGTATCTTTTCCCTTTAATGCCAGACTTGCAAAAACAATCTTGACTTCATAGTGGCTTTTGATAAATTCATATCTGACAGAAACTACAATCGTGAAGAGATATGTTTAAAAGGTGTGTTACTAAATGCTTTATTTAACTGACCTAATAAGAAATATCCTGTTCATCCATAGATTGTGACAGCCATCCGCTCGCTAAAAAAGTTAGTAGTTATAATAAGTAGATCAGAGAAAGACGGCAAAATCGTAATAATGAACAAAGACTTCTACCTCGACAAAATTAACCAACTCCTTAGCGACATAAACACTTACGACAAACTGACGAAAAATTCCCTACTAAACGTCCCTACAGAACTTTTTCGAAAGTAAGATTAATTGGCCAAGACAAAAAGAGTATTGAACTATTAGAGAAATTTAAAGTAATTAATCCTAAACTCCCCTACTTTTATGGCCTTCCCAAAACTCACAAAGACAACCTTCCATTCAGACCCATCGTTTCATATGCCGGAGCTTTCAGTTACAAAATTTCTAAATGGTTAGCTGGCCTCCTTTCCCCTTTTTTAGGCACTTTTTCTCCCAGTCACATGAAACATTCGGAAGATTTTTTGTCACAAATTCAGAGAAGCACATATGCCACTTCACAACTAAAACTGTTAGCCTTGATGTAGATTCCCTATTCACAAAAGTACCAGTACAGGACGTTCTTCAGTTTTTGAGGGAAAAATTATCCCCCTATTCAGATCATTTCCCTATGGCGCTTGACAAAATGATAAATTTAGTTGAATTATGTGCATCTCATAACGTATTTTCATTCGGGAATCATTCTACAAGCAAAAATTCGGGTGTAGTATGGTAGTCCTTTAAGTCCTGTTTTTAGCCAATCTGTACATGGAATACTTTGAAACTACAGTAATAAATGCAATAAAACCCAAAAACATGCTGTGGATGAGATACGTGGATGATATCCTAACATTTTGGGATAATAGGTGGGCAATTTTAATGAATTCCTCTCGAAATTAAAACACATTAGTGCCCAGCATCAAATTTAAAGTTGAATGGGAAACAGACAACAAAATTCCTTTTCTTGATGTTTTAATAATCAGAGACACGACAGAATACAAATTTACCATATACAGAAAACCAAAGTTCTCACTTTCATACATTCACACTTTAGCTATCACAACATTGCTATCAAGATAGGTGTAGCCAGTAACTTGTTCTTAAGAGACTTACGAATTTGCTCCCCAGATTTCCTGGGAAAAAAAAAAATTGAACTAATTCGTAAGCAACTTTCGTCTTTAAAGTATCCTGACCAATATAATTGAGAAAGCAATTCATAAAAGCAAACGTAATTTTCAACCGACCCCCTAAAGACAAAACAGTTTATACACCCAACAATAAAATAAATTCCCCATCTGGACACGATTAAGAAGGTGACTCCAGTCCCCTCGGAAAATCTAACCCTTTTGCATATACTTACCCAAACACCTTAGCCAAATCCCTGATTAACGTCCAACAAAAGACATCCTCCAAGGACACTGGGGTTTATCAGATTCCATGCCAGGACTGTGACCAATCTTACTTCGGATTTCACAGGAAAATCACTTCCCAGAGATTAATACAACACTAACGGTCAGTTAGGTATGGACAACAGAACTCAGCTATTTTCACCATATAAATGAACATAACCATAGAATAAACTGGAATTTGTCACATATAATTATAGCAGCAATTGCCGGTACAAGAGTCAAATGATGAAATCGGCCTTAATAAAAGAGAAGCAGGTAATGAACATCTCAAAAAGAGCGTGGATTTCAGATGTGATCGACACAGTTTCATTCAGGCCAATGCTTAAGATAATAGGAAGATTATCAGCGGAGAGACCTAGATTGGCTTACCTGTGGATGGAATCTCTTGGTATAAAATACCACCTTTTTTGTAAAACTTTTCTCATTCAGATACTGAAGAGAGAGACAGCAGTCTCTGAAAGATAGTATTTTTCTCTCTAGATTTTGGTGTTTTTATGAGCTCCCTTTATTAGATGGAATTCTGTTGTAACAGAACTATATATATATATATATATATATATATATATATATATATATATATATATATATATATATATATATATATTATAAATGTGTGTGTGCATGTGCGTATGAGTGCATATATATATTATGTGTATTCGATAGATTATTAAGAACGCTAAGGATAATAACCAGAATTAGAAAAATAAGACTCTTTCTTTCTGTCTGATGTCCTGTCTATTTCCAAACACAGACACGCACGCGCACGCGCACACACACACACACACACACACACACACATATATGAATAAAAGTACACAGACATCTGCTCACATATTCACCATTTAAGTGAAAAATAGAATTCCATGTAGAGTAGTTTATCCAAAAACACTTTTGCGTACGCAACTGAAATTCAGATGGGAAAAAACAAATTTCACAACAATTGGCTGACCAGTGGCACTCCACCAAAAATTTAATCATTCCGTCGTATCCGAGCTGTGGCACTCAAGAAGTCAAATTGAACTGGCACTGAATTATAAAACCCTTAATTCAAAAGAGGCTTTGGAATGGAGTGCTATGGTGTGAGTTGATGCGGAACTACAGTGGAATGCTTTGCCATAATGGGTTATTAGCTTGTACCGAATAGTTGTTAGTCAGTTGTGGTGATAATGAAAGGAATTTTTTCGAGAACATGATATATATATATATATATATATATATATATATATATATATATATATGATATATATAGATAGATATAGTATATGTATATATATATATATATATATATATATATATATATATATATATATATATATATATATATAATAAACACATCTGTCACGATCATACTAAAAGTATGAGACCCTACCCACTACATGAGTAACAAAGCTTCGTTGTCGAAAACGACTCTATAAGAGAGAAAACACCACCAAAACCCGTCTGCTTTCGAAACCGCTGCCTGGGGGGCGTGCAAGGGGAAAGACAATTTTTCTCGAGCCCTAATACTACATGGGTTTTTAAGTTCTCATTTCTGGCTTAGGACCTGATTAAGTATTCAGGAAAGGGAATTGGTGAGCTGTTAAGCGTATTTCTGAGAATGGTCACGAGCATTTATTTTTTATTAGTGGGGTGGGGTTGGAAGTTAGTTTTTTTTTGGGGGGGGGGGGATTCAGAGAAGTTGTAAAGATAGAGAGGGGGACATTTTCCAGTCGAAGAGACTTCTAGGGTTAAAAAGCCACAAGAATTTCGGTTCGATATTCAAAGGCTGATTTCAGTTTTTACGTCTCGTGGAGGGAAATAAACTTGACGATAAGAAACAATTGAATAGAGTAGCAATGCCTGTCATTTCTGTTATCGAAGTGATTCATTTATTATCATGATGGTGATGTTGATCGTTATTATCAATGTATATACATAATATATACCATAAAAAACAGCCAAAAGTTTTCCAGTGTATTTCAAAACGCGTGCATCAGAAGCGTCATTTTGTTCTTGCCTTTATGACACGATTTGAATATTTCTGAATTCTCTTTGGAATTCGACGAATCGTGTGCCGCTCACATAAAAATATCCCCTTTGCCCTTGATCGCTCCAAGGACATGCAAAAGGTTTCATGTTTGTTTATAACATAGTCTTTGTTAATATTTTTACTATATCCTCTTTCATGTTGCGCTGCTATTACAAAACTTCTTATCTGCGTTGTATATAAACCTTTTTGGCGTATTCGCTTTTTTGATAACTTTGTATTTTATATAGTCATCTCGCCTGCACTAATATTATTATCGCAAAGAGGCTTTTGATACTCTGGAAATAGAGTTTCTTTTCAAAGTCTGATATCTGTTACTCCCCTTCACTGTTGTGGTTTTTGTTATGACTCAGTTCCATCTGCTCTCTTGATTATTATTATTATTATTATTATTATTATTATTATTATTATTATTATTATTATTATTATTATTATTATTATTATTATTATTATCACTGGCGAGAGAGTCAGCAATCAGAAACCCCGTTCAGCATTGTCCCAAATTCTTTCCCCCTCGACCCTACCTGTCATGGGGTCGGATTTAGAGGCGGCTGACTAAGTTAGGCCTTTGTAAATGTCAGTCTGTAAAACGGAAATGCCAGATGTCCTGAAATGTTTCTTCTTCCACTACCCAAACCCCCTTTCCTGGAATGGAAGGATCTCTGTGAGTTTGTTTGTTTCTATATCCTTGGTCGTCTGTTGTATTATTTTCTTTTAGTAACTTAATAGAGTGTTTTTTTTTATTTGTGGCTACTGATATATTACCCATCATTATGAAAATACTTTTGAAGGTGGAAGGACTTAAGCATTTGTGTGTTAATAATTCGGATAATTAAAATCATGAATGGGAATCAAACTTTGCTTTTAATTGTGAGATTAAATAAAATCTCTCTCTCTCTCTCTCTCTCTCTCTCTCTCTCTCTCTCTCTCTCTTTGTATTTCCCCTTTACTTACCGTACTTCTTAATAAGAATCATATTCTTTGAAAACTTGAATTTCATTCAGTGGATCCTGTCGGTTTGTTCCATATGAACAGAGTTCTCTTCATAATAATAATAATAATAATAATAGTACTAATAATAATAATGTAATAATAATAATAATAATAATAATAATAATAATAATAATAATAATAATGTATTGTTTTTCAGGATGAATCATCTGTTGACCACGTGTGTTGCTCCTCCAAGTTGTGGCTGCCTAAAAATCGCTAATCTTGCCCTCAGTCGTTTCCCTCGTTTCTGTAGAATGAAATTGACCTTATTGCTAATCTTGTAATGTCAAATTGGATATTAAGCCTACTTTTACTATGTTTTTGCTCTGTATGATCAGTTGTGCCTTAGTAAAGGGTCGTGCTAGACGAAGAAAGTATTTCGCTTTCCTTTTCCTTCGTGGCAAAAACCTTTATTTATACATAGCATCACGTTTTATATACTTCGTGATCAAATTATTCATATATATATATATATATAATATATATATATATATATATATATATATATATATATATATATTATATATATATATATATAGATATATATATATATATATATATATATATATATATATATATATATATATACATATATATATATATATATATATATATATATATATATATATATATATATATATATATATATATATATAGTGACTAAGTTCCTTGACCAGTCCTACATTCGGGAACAGCAACAAAATTCTACCCGGTATACAAAACGTGAAAATATGAAATAAGTGGCTCTTAAATTCTCACTTTTACATAACCTGAGACGGAAGTATGATTATTCCTTCGAAATCACTGAAAGAGAAGGGCGTCTAGGAAAGAAGAATTCCAATTTCTTTTGGTTCTCTCTCCAACTTTTATTAACAAAAAATATGGATCGTTTTTGGGAACTTTCATATAGGGAGGACCAGCCTCCTTTCCTATGCAAATTATTCGACTGGAATAGGACGCTTTTCGAGTTCGGCGTTGCAGCCAAAATTGATGGCTCCTGGTGGTACCTGGCTTGTTACTTAACGACATCTGTTATTATTATTATTATTATTATTATTATTATTATTATTATTATATTATTATTATTATTATTATAAGCAGTAAGAACAAGTAGTATTCAGAAGATGATCCCTATTCATAAGGAACAAGCCCATCACAGGTACCAAAGGAATACGGTGTTCATGAGAAAGAAGTAACGGAAGGTAATGGGAAATACACAAAGAATAGCTCACTTATTAAAAGAAATAATTTAACAAGTTAATGAATAAATAAAAAAGAACATAAGTCAATAATTTACATACAAGAATTGTATTAGGGTAGTAATGCACTGCATCTTCGCTTGAACTTCTGATGCTATAAAATATAAGACAGGAAAATCCCCAATTTATAATTTTCATTCTTATGTATTTCCTACATTTGTGAATGTCAAAAGGCTACTAATTTGTGTAAATTTTTTTGCATATTGTTTTGCATAAAGAAATTTATGAACGATTTATGAAAATTGTATAGTTTACAGATTAATCTAGTGATCACCCACAGAGGACGTCTAAATAGTCCTTAAACATGTCACTATTTCCTTATCTTATCTCTTATATCTCTTGATATCTCTTAGTCCTCTTCACGACGAGGTGGCCGAGTGGTTAAGGCGTTGGACTGCTAATCCAATAGGGTTTTCCCTGCTGGGTTCGAATCCCCATCCTCGTCGGAATATATATTTTTCTGAATGAATATCGTTCGATCCCCAAATCAATGCGTGAGTGAAAAGATGTGCTTGCATGTTTCTGTTGACTACTTAGAGAAGTGAAATTTTAAGGGAATTAAGTACCTGTTTGTTAGTCGACTGATGCGGGTTGTTGTAGAGTACATCTCTCTCTCTCTCACTATTCCAAAGACTGTGGTGTAATAGGAATGTTAAATGGAATCTATGCATAAAACATCCTCTCTCTCTCTTTCTCTCTCTCTCTCTCTCTCTCTCTCTCTCTCCCCAAAATAACTTCAAAGCTACCTTACCCAACCATGAACAAAGAAAATATCTGACAGTAATATTACGAAGTTTCCAGGATGGAGTGGAAAAGTCTATAAATATGAAATAAGCTGAAATTTTCCAGCCTCGAGGAAGAATCCAGTTTGCAAGAACCAAAAGCAGACTGGAAGGAACTCCCCCTCCCTTTCCGACCTGGAACATCATATTCAAGAAGATGGCAATTTATAGTACGGG